>NC_026003.2:39271245-39398367 GCF_000442705.2 Elaeis guineensis
AGAATGCCCAGGTTGCATCTAAATTTTTTTTTAATGTTCTACTTATTTAAGGATCAAATCCTTACCTAAATCGTAGTGGAACCAGGGTTTAAATCTTGAATTATCTAATATAAACCTTCATGGAGGTCTGGATATGCAGACACTCTACTTCGCATGCATGTCAGACGCCACAGAAAAGCAGGATGAACTCCAATCCAATTGGCTTTGCAACTCAATCAATCAAGAGATGAGATGTGATGATGTGACACCACACATCAGTAGGTAGGATGCCTAAGGAGAGGAGGCGGCAACAAAGAAAAAGATGTAGAAGACAAAGGACCTCTCTCTTCACATGCCTGTTTCTTTCTCTTTCTCTTTTCTCTCAATTGGATTTGTTTGCTATTCTATTCTCTTCTTTCATCCATAGGTAGAGACCCTCTCTATTTATAGATGATTCTCATGATTCAATAAGAGGACTCTTTATTCAAATCTGATTTGAATTGATCCAATACTCATGAAAGAAAAACTCCTATATGAGATATAATTGCCATCACTTATGATATCCACTTTGCACCCACTCCCACACCCACTTGGGATGCCCCAAATAAGCACTGTTGGTGCAAAATTTCATCGAGGTCGGAGAAGCTGGAGCTGGGATGACTGCGGCCGCCGTCGGGACCTGCAAAGAAAGTCTAAACAAGAGTTGGGGGTGCTCCGACAAGATCCTCCGATGCTCAAGTCAGTACTCTGCTTCAACATAAATGGAGTGCTCGAGCAGAAATTTTGACAGAGTTTCGAGATAGAGTTACCAGTTTAGAGAAAAATGTATCTGGTGGTCCTTATGTGGGGAAATTCAGTGCAGGGATAAAATGATAATTTTAAAATTTTTTTAAAATTATGATTTTATAAAATATTAATTAATCTAATTAATTAACATAAATTTATCCTACACTAGGATCTAAATATGAAATATAGCATGCATACATTTAAATTTAAAATTCAAATTTGAACAATAAACACTTTATTGTAATGTGTTCAGAACACAATACCTTTGTGCGGGTAGTAGATCGCCGCAATCTGATCACCGTCGGGAGAGTCTGATCATCGTGATGCAGCCACACAGGGTGTCTGGCCTCTGCAGATTATCCACATGAAGCTCCCGATCTGATCGACTCCTCACGAGTGCTAGCTCATTGTAGAGCCCTTTTGACGGCTGATGCTGATCGAACTCCTTCAATCGATGTCTGTCGATTCTTCGAATGCTCCGGATTATCAACAAATATGCTTGAGAGGATGTTGAAGATCTCTCTGAGATTTTATGGGCTCATGACACTCGTAGCTCACTTTCTCACTTCCCGAACCCCAAGCTAAAACTCCAGGGAACTCACCGAAAACCTTGCACCCACTTTTTTTTCTTTTTCTCTTAGAAGGATATGGACTTCCTTCTCACACATAAGACTTCTGACGCCCCAAAATTTTTCTCCAAAAATCTTCTTCTTGCATGCCCCACTCTTCTCCTCCTTTTATAACAACATCAAACGTCTTATCCAAAAGAAAGGATAAAGATGAGTAATTGCACATTTGAATTCAAATCAAATTTTAAATTCAAATGGACATCAACTCATCTTTTATCCACTAAAGGTGTGAGGCATGGCTTAAATTATGCATGGAATACTTTCATGAGAAACCTTTTCTCATGTAATAAATGGGGCGTAAAAAAAGGGATAAGGCGCAAAGATTGATTGCCCATTCAAATTCAAACTTTATTTTGAATTTGAATGGCCAACCAATCATCCTTATCCATTCATATGGCACATTAAAGTGGGGCGTGGAGAGGGCTTGGTGTGAGAAAAAAATTCATGAGAAGTTCCTTCTCATGAATTCAAATGGGTGTAATGGAAGTGAGGTGACGCATGGAGATTGGGTTAAGGTGGTTTAATTATTTAAACCAACCTAATTGAACCAAATAAGTTAGGTCCAATTAGACTAATTTAAACCCAACTTAATTAGGCTTAATTAGATTCAATAAAATCTTAATCAAATCAAGAATTGACTAAACCCAACCCGTGATCAAATCAGGGACCAAACCATCTTGACGATTAGGTCAACTCTTAACCTAATCGGGTCAAACCCAACTGAATCCAATTCAATTGGACTTGATCCAAAAATAATTACTCAATCAAATTGAGTTAATTAATGATCAAATCACTAATTAAACCTCTCATAAATACTGAGTCCAAATTCGATGGGCAATCAGGCATCAGAATTCATCGATATGTAACCCTGATCGAAAAGTTCCAACCAGTGGGACTCTTGACCCCGGTACCATAATGTGTGGAACTCGTGATTAGAGAATCTTGATTCTCGATCACTGAGTCTCAAATATGTAGGATTCTACATCAGCCATCAGATCAGATGGAACCTCTAATGTGTGTGACCCCACAGGTTCGAACCTACGCCGGTAGCACAGGAACCAATTCCTATACTAATCGAAGTGACCATCTAGCAATGGTACCCGACGTTCGGATAGGTCAAAGAGTCGCAATCGCAACACTCAGAACCTACATGAATATGGTTACTGTATAATTCATCCTTTTGATCCCTGTGTTTAGGATGACTCAGGGTTAAACTGTCAACCCTGATCAGATCATCAGAATCGTGCTCAACTCAAATAGTCCTGTGACTCCTCACAAGGACTACCCTGGTCAAGGTTTTGCTAAATTGAAACATGACTGTACACAGCTCCTAAACTGGAGTAGTCAATCCCATCTTGACACATGCACCGACAAGTCAAGTACTTGACTACACCCAGCAGCCTTCCGTCACTAAATTAAAAATTCAGGTAGTTCAGTGCCCAAGTGCAGTGAGTTGCTTGCAAGTCACCGTGGCGGTCTCAGGTCGGAGGGATATTTATACCCATATTCCATCAGAGCAAATCTTGATAGTAGAAATAGCTCCGGAGTCGGTCTCGTTCAGTGCAAATGTACCCTTACATCTCATCTGTATGCCATATTAGTGTCTCCACACTCATTGATTAAGAGGATAACCAACCTATATGGCACACAACGACCTATGCTTGATAAACATTGTCATCCTTAGTAACAACGTATCATTTGGTCGCGAATAGATTTAAGGATTAAACGATATATCCTCCTTTGTCGAGTTTAAATTGTCCTAAGGACTTCACCACAACATAGGAGTTCATTAGAAGATGAAATATTTTGTGATGAAAAATATCAAAATAATTTTTATTAATTCAAAATTTATGTACAAATATAAAAATGAGCACTACCATCAACAGACTGATAATTGACTTTGGGACACTATTCTCAATAATCTCCCACTTGGCCTAAAGCCAATGGTGCAGTATCTAATACCCATCTTCGACTTGTAGTTGTCGAACTCCTTCATCGAAATTACTTTAGTGAATGGGTCAGCCAGGTTCTCCTTCCCGTCGATCTTCTGAAGATCGACGTCACCTCGATCCATAATTTCTCGGATGAGATGGTAGCAGCGCAGATATGCTTCATCCGCTGGTGTACCTTTGGTTCCTTCGCCTGAGCAATGGCTCCAGAGCTGTCACAGTAGAGCAGAACTGGACCAACAAGGGAGGGTGCTACTCCGAGCTCGGTGATGAATTTTTTCAGCCACAATGCTTCTTTGGCAGCATCTGATGCGGTGACATACTCCGCCTCACAAACTGAATCAGTCACTGTGTGCTACTTGAAACTTTTCCAGCAGATAGCCCCACCATTAAGGGTAAAAATAAATCCCGACACACTTTTGCTGTCATCCTGATCAGACTGGAAACTAGAGTCTGTAAACCATATAAGTCTCAAGTCCGATTTACCATAAACAAGCCACTGGTCCTTAGTATTTCTTAAATACTTCAGGATGATTTTAACAACCTTCTAGTGATTCTCTCCTGGATCAGATTGGTATCTATTCACTACCCCTAGGAGTATGCCACATCTGGTCGTGTACATGTCATGGCGTACATGATAGATCCCACTGCCGAAGCATATGGAATCCTACCCATACGCTCTCTCTCTTGAGGTGTTGTCGGACAATCCCTCTTTGAGAGAGAAATTCCATGGCCTATCAGAAGATAGCCTTTCTTGAAATTCTCCATACTGAATCTCTTCAGTATAGTATCAATGTACGTGGACTGAGATAAACCAAGCAACCTTTTAGATCTATCCCTATAGATCTTCATCCCTAGGATGTAGGAAGCTTCTCCCAGATCCTTCAAGGAGAACTGTGACGATAGCCAAATCTTTATTCCCTGTAATGCAGGGACATCATTCTCGATTAAGAAAATATCATCCACATACAATACAAGAAATACTACTACTAGACCATTAGTCCACTTATAAATGCATGGCTCTTCTCTGTTCTTAACGAAGCCATACGTCTTGATCATCTTATCAAAATGTATGTTCCAACTCCGTGATGCCTGCTTAAGTCCATAAATAGACCTCTGTAGCCTGCACACCTTAGACTCATTTGTGAAAGTGAATCCTTCAGGTTGTATCATATACACCTCTTCATCTAGCTCTCCATTTAGGAAAGCTGTCTTCACATCCATCTATCAGATTTCATAGTCTAGATGGGCAGCTATTGCAAGTATAATCCGAATGGATTTAAGCATTGCCACAGGAGAAAATGTCTCATCATAGTCTATACCATAACATTGACGATATCCCTTGGCAACCAGATGGGCTTTATAGGTTTCCACCTTTCCGTCTGCGTCTCTCTTCCTCTTGAAGACCCACTTACACCCTATGGGTTTTACTCCTTCGGGTGGGTCAACCAATGTCCACACATCGTTGACCTTCATGGACTCCATTTTGAATTTCATGGCCTCCAACCATTTCTCAGAATCGGGTCTCTGCATTGCATCCATGTAGGTGATCGGATCCTCATCATTTTCATCAAGTTCGATAGGATCGCCGTCCCAGACCAAGAAACCATAGTATCTGTCCGGTTGATGTGGTACTCTATCAGATCGCCTTAAGGATGCTTGAATAATGGGCTCCGGATCTGATCTAACCAAATCCGGTTCAGGTTCAGCAATTTGTGTTGGTTTTTCCACCTGCCGAACTTCATCAAGTTCGATCTTAGAGGCAATAGTCCCTTCACCAAGGAACTCTTTTTCCAAAAAGATTGCCTTAAGGCTGATAAATACTTTTTGCTTATCAGCTAGGTAGAAGTAATACCCTTTGGTCTCTTTTGGGTACCCTATAAAATTACACTTGTCAGACCTAGGTCCAAGCTTGTCTGTAATTAAACGTTTAACATAAGCCGGACACCCCCAAACACTAAGGTGCGAGAGTACTGGCTTACATCCTATCCATATCTCATATGGCATTTTGGTTACAGACTTACTTGAAACTCTCTTTAAAAGGTAACAAGTCGATTCGAGTGCATATCCCCAGAGGGAGATCGGCAGACCAGCAAACCCCATCATGGATCGAACCATGTCCAACAAGGTCTGATTCCTCCTTTCAGATATACTATTATGTTGTGGTGTTCCAGGAGGAGTCCACTGAGAGAGAATCCCATTCTCCCCAAGATATGTCAGAAAATCATTGGAAAGGTATTCACCTCCTCGATCAGATCGAAGAGTTTTAATACACTTTTCAGTTTATTTTTCTACCTCATTTCGGAATAGTTTGAACATTTCAAATGACTCTGATTTATGCTTCATTAAATAGACATACCCATACCTCGATAGGTCATCTGTGAAGGTTATGAAGTAGAAATATCCACCTCCTGCACTTGAGCTCATGGGTCCACATACATCAGAATGTACCAAATCCAAAAGTTCACTGGCTCGCTCACCTTTTCCAGTAAAAGGTGATTTGGTCATTTTACCAAGAAGACAGGACTCACAGGTTGGAAGTGATTCACAATCACCTACTTCAAGAATTCCTTCTTGAGCCAACCTGTTTATCCTGTTCTTATTGATATGACCTAGCCTACAGTGCCAAAGGTAGACTTCTGACACATTATCTATTCTAGGGCATTTACCGGAGGTTTGAACCACATTAATAGGTTGTGATAGAAAGTAAATTTCATTATTAAGTTGTCCAACAAATATTGTAACATCATTCAAAATGATATTGCAAACGTTTCCTTTTATTAAAAATTGATAACCGTTCATGGCCAAAAGGCCTACAGAAATAATATTTAATAAAAAAACTTGGACAATAGTGATATTCACTCAGAATTATATTTCGAGAATTGATTACAAGGTTCATGATTCCTAATACTAGAACTGAAACTTTGCTTCTATCTCCAACATTTATGAATCTATCGCCTTCATCAAATCTCCTACTGACCTGCAGACCCTGCATTGAATTGCAAATATGATAAGGGCTTCTAGTATCCAATACCCAGGCAGTAGTATCACAAATGGAAAAGTTGCAATGTGTTATCATATAAGTACCTTGCTTCTTCTTCGGCCTGTTCGGATCCAGGGAGGCAATGTATAGAGGACAGTTCCTCTTCCAGTGCCCTTGCTTCTTGCAAAAGAAGCACTCCGCCTGGCTCTGATTGGGCTTGCATTTCTTGGTCTGACCCGTGCAGACGTCCCAGCATGCAGCTGCACCTTCTTATTCTTCTTCTTCTTGTTCTTCTTCTTTCCTTTCTTAAAGGGTCGATGACCAGAAGAAGACCCTCCCACTACATTCACCGACTCCTTATGGAGCTGGTGATCCTTCTTAAAGTTCTGCAGCAACCCCAACAAGCCGTGGTAGTTCACTACAGGCTTTGTCATCCAAAAATGAGTAAAGAAGAGGAGGAAGGACTTGGGCAATGAATTAAGGATCGCATTCTTACCGAGCTGCTCGTGCAGGGGAAAGCCCAGTTTACTTAGGCGCTCAATCATTTCGATCATGTACATTACATGATCAGTGACTGAGGCTCCATCCCTCATCCGAGCATTGAAAATGGCACAACTAGTTTTGTGCCTTTCAACATCGTCAGGCGTGCCAAAGGAGTCGTTCAACATTTGAAGCATCTTTTGTGGCTGGGCGTTCTCGAACCTGTGGCTGAACTCATCATTCATTGCCGCCAGCATAATGCACCGAACGATGGTGCGATCGTTGAACCACTTCTGATAAGTGTCTCGGACCGTCCTTCTAATGTCTGGGGTTGGCTCCTCAAGTGTCGGATCCATTACTACATAAAGGATCCGCTCATGCTCAAGGATGATTTTTAATTTTCGCTACCAGCTATCGAAATTAGGTCCCATGAGCTTGTCATTATCTAATAATGATTGGAGGGACAGGGTAGTGGCCATAGCTGCATAAAGAAAAATCAGACCTCTATTAGTACATAAATTATTAATACAAAAGACTTAGACTTTAGTCTAAAGTTTCTCCCAGTATTTTTATGAATTGGTAGTCTCAACCTCCAATTCGAGGAATTACTTTAATTTCTTAGTGGGTACTAGAATCCACACAGACTACACACGAGCCCAACTTTGGTTGGTCAACCCATGTGCATCTATGGGTAGGTTCATAACCAGTTGTTTCTCTAAACAACTTCTAGTAATTGATTTTGCCCCAGAACCTAATCAGTAGGTTTGGCCTCCACTGAAAAGATCTGGTTAGGTCCAACTATTAACATAATTTAATTTGGTGAATCAGACCAATAAATGATCAGGCCCGACTTTGGCCAGCCAACCTGATCACCATCAGAAAGACTCAAACCAAATTATCATATTATGAATGATAATTCCATTAGTCAATAAGCACCAGGCCTTTGGGCCTCCAATGATTATTAAACTAATGGACTCATTATCACTCACTTAATGGGAGGCTATGACTTAGTTATCAATATAACTTAATCATTTTTAGGGACCTAATAATTTTTGAGGATTTTATTAAAGAATAGATGAGAAGATAAATTACCAGCTAATTTCAATCCTCCCACTGACTTCACCAAGTCAGATTAAAAAGGATTTAATTAAGCCAGCATTAGGAGCACCTAAATCAGTCAAACTGATTTACCTAATGACATGGGTGAGCCCTAATCACTAAGTGATCTAATCAAAACCTAATTCACTAGGTTGGTCAGATAAGTGAGATCAGTGGTGGGGATAAGTCATTAACTCGTCAGAGATCAAATCACTGCGAGTAGCTCCCGCTTAAAAACCACTGGTCAAACTGTCAAATTTACCTTAGACACCAATCGGTTCATTAGTTTTAATTTGATCAACTTAGTAAATAGGGTTCCACCATGTAGCTATGAATTAAGTCCATCTTGGTCTAGTTAAAGACATGGACCCATTCAACTACAACTATTGGAGTTGAGTCTAGAGTATCCTTGACCTAATCTAATTCAACTTTTGATTAGATTTGATCAATTACTCTAATTTAGTCCATTTTTTTAAGCTAACCTTAGGTCTAACCCAATTATGGACCTAATCCATCTAACCCATTGACCCACAAGTTTATGCAATTGTCTTAGGTCTTAATTCACAATTCTAGACCTACTAGATAATACTTAATTCTTTTAATTAAGTATTTGGACTGATGGGTCAGGGTTTGGCATTTCGAAAATAATTTTTAAATTTGAAAGGTTTTAATTTTTGTTCACCAAATATGTTGACTCATTTCACAAATAGATCAGTACATTTCATAAATAGCAATCTTATTGCTAATTACATAACAGAAAATAACTCAATCAAAATAAATCATGAATATTCCTTTAGATCTAATCTAACACATTCATGATAAATTTCACAATTGAACCTTTACAATTAATTCCTTTTGCTGCTTCATCTGTATGGGATATAATTACAGCGGCACCCCTATTGCCATAGGAGACTCCATCGAATGGGAGGAGAGGACCTTTAAACCCTACTTTTCTCCTATGACCGGATGGCCATGGCAACCAACCCAATTTGATTACTTGCTACTTGGATCAAGTATATCTAAATATATCAATTTCAAAATTTAAATTTCAAATTTTAAATTTAAAATTTAAAATTTTAAATTTTAAATAAATTTTAAATTTTAAATTTTAAATTTTTGAATTTCAAATTTTGAATTTCAAATTTTGAATTTTAAATTTTGAATTTCAAATTTGAAATTTCAATCAAATTTCAAATTTCAAATTTTGAATTTTAAATTTTTGAATTTTGAATTTCAAATTTTAAATTTTAAAATTCAAATTTTAAATTTTGAATTTCAAATTTCAAACAAATTTCAAATTTTAAAATTTAAATTTTAAATTTTGAATTTCAAATTTTTGAATTTTGAATTTTGAACAACTTTCAAAATTCAAATTTCAAATTTTTAAAATTTAAATTTTAAATTTAAACTTTTAGATTATAACTTAATCTACGCATGTAAATATATATATCATATCTAAGAACCCTCTTTGATACCATTTGTGGGGAAATTCAGTGCAGGGGTAAAATGATAATTTTAAAACTTTTTCAAAATCATGATTTTATAGTGAAAAAATATTAATTAATCTAATTAATTAATATATATTTATCTTACACTAGGATCTAAATATGATATATAGCATGCATGTATTTAAATTTGAAATTCAAATTTAAACAATAAACACTTTATTGTAATGTATTCAGAACACAATACCTTTGTGCGGGTAGTAGATCATCGTAATCTGATCACCATCGGAAGAGTCTAATCATCGTGACACTGCCACACAGGGTTTCTGACCTTTGTGGATCATCCACACGAAGCTTTCGGTCTGATCGACTCACGAGTGCTGCTCATTGTAGAGCCCTTTTGACAGCCGATGCTGATTGAACTCCTTCGATCGATGTCTGTCGATTTTTCGGATGCTTCGGATCATCAACAAACATACTGAGAGGATGTTGAAGATCTCCCTAAGATTTTGTGGGCTCACGATACTCGTAGCTCACTTTCTCACTTCCCGAACTCCAGGCTAAACCTCCAAGAAACTCACCGAAAACCTTGCACCCACATTTCTTTTTTTTCTTTCTTTTTCTCTTGGAAGGATATGGACTTCCTTCTCACGCACAAGACTTCTCACGCCCCAAAATTTTTTTCCAAAAATCTTCTTCTTGCACGCCCCACTCTTCTCCTCCTTTTATAACAACGTCAAACATCTAATCCAAAAGAAAGGATAAAGATGAGTAATTGCACATTTGAATTCAAATCAAATTTTGAATTCAAATGGACACCAACTCATCTCTTATCCACTAAAGGCGTGAGGCATGTCTTAAATTGTGCATGGAGTGCTTTCATGAGAAACCTTTTCTCATGTAATAAATGGGGCGTAAAAAAAGGGATAAGGCACAAAGATTGATTGCCCATTCAAATTCAAACTTTATTTTAAATTTGAATGGCCAACCAATCATCTTTATCCATTCATATGGCACATGGAGAGGGCTTGGCATGAGAAAAAAATTCATGAGAAGTTCTTTCTCATGAATTCAAATGGGTGCAATGAAAGTGAGGTGGCGCATGGAGATTGGGTTAAGGTGGTTTAATTATTTAAACCAACCTAATTGAACCAAATAAGTTAGGTCCAATTAGACTAATTTAAATTCAACTTAATTAGGTTTAATTAGGTTTAATAAAATTCTAATCAAATCAGAAATTGACTAAGCCCAACCCCTGATCAAATCAGGGACCAAACTATCTTGACGATTAGGTCAACTCTTAACCTAATCGGGTCAAACCCAACTGAATTCAATTCAATTGGACTTGATCCAAAAATAATTATTCAATCAAATTGAGTTAATTAATGATCAAATCACTAATTAAACCTCTCATAAATACTGAGTCCAAATCCGATGGGCAATCGGGCATCATAATTCATCGATATGTAACCCTGATCGAAAAGTTCCAAACTAGTGGGACTCATGATCCCGGTACCCATAATGTGTGGAACTCATGATCAGAGAATCTTGATTCTCGATCACTGAGTCCCAAACATGTAGAATTTTACATCAGCCATCAGATCGATAGGAACCTCTAATGTGTGTGACCCCGTAGGTTTGAACCTAAGCCGGTAGCACAGAAACCAATTCCTGTACTAATCGAAGTGACCATCTAGCAATGATACCCGATGTTCGGATAGGTCGAAGAGTCGTAATTGCAACACTCAAAATCTACATGAATATGGTTACTATATAATTCATCCTTTTGACCCCTGTGTTTAGGACGACTCAGGATTAAACTGTCAACCCTGATCAGATCATCCGAATCATGCTCAACTCAAACAGTCCTGTGACTCCTCACAAGGACTACCCTGGCCAAGATTTTGCTAAATTGAAACATGACTGTACACAGCTCCTAAACTGGAGTGGTCAATCCCATCTTGACACACGCACAGACAAGTCAAGTACTTGACTACACCCAGCAGCCTTCCGTCACTAAATTAAAAATTCAGGTAGTCCAGTGCCTAAGTGCAGTGAGTTGCTTGCAAGTCACCGTGGCGGTCTCAGGTCGGAGGAATATTTATACCCATATTCCATTGGAGTAAATTTTGACAGCAGAAATAGCTCTGGAGTCGGTCACGTTCAGTACAGATGTACCCTTACATCTCACCTGTATGCCATATCAGTGTCTCCACACTCATTGGTTAAGAGGACAACCAACCTATATGGCACACAACGACCTATGCTTGATAAACGTTGTCATCCTTAGTAACAATGTATCATTTGGTCACGAGCAGATTTAACGACTAAACGATAAATCCTCCTTTGTCGAGTCTAAATAGTCCTAAGGACTTCACCACAACATAGGAGTTCATTAGAAGATGAAATATTTTATGATAAAAAATACCAAAATAATTTTTATTAATTCATAATTTATGTACAAATATAAAAAATGAGTACAACTGTCAACAGACTGATAATTGGCTTTGGGATACTATTTCCAACACCTTATTTATAGACGGAGGGTGTAACTGACTGATAGCGATGCCTGTAACCGTTTGGTAGTGGACCGCTCAGAGCCGCGTGGAGTTTGTTACGGAGAGTAGTGGCGTCAGGGGTCATTCAAGGTCACATGGAGTTGGTTACAGAGAGTGGAGTGGTGGCCATTGTTGTGACTTGACAGAGAGTAGTGAAGCCGCGTAGAATCCGTTGCAGAGAGTGGAGCAGGGAGCGGCCCTCATCGTGGCTTGCCAGAGAATGGTGGAGCTGCGTGGAATCCGTTGCAGAGAGTGGAGCAGGGTAGTAGCTCTCGTCGTGGCTTGCTAGAGAATGGTGGAGCCGCAAGGAATCCATTGCAGAGAGTGGAGCAGGGCAGCAGCCCTCGTCGTGGCTTGCCAAGGAGTTCGGATTTGTTAGCTGAAGCTCGGCTGGGATGTCTGAGGGAGCGGAATAGCTCTTTGTCTCATCGATCCAGGAGAAGCTCGGATGTTTCTGAGGTCGTTGATGAGCCTACTATGGTCGGAGGCCTTGGGCGCTGAGGTTACAAGTGAGAACCATCTGCTGTAGAGACTCGGATGAAGACTTTCAGTTGGCGAAGTTCGATAGGAGCCCAATTGCTAGGGAAGTCCGTCTGGGATCTGCCTGGCGTGGAAGCTCGTCTGAAGATTATCTGTCGGAGAAATCCAATTTCATGAGGAACTCGACGGAAGGTCGGCCGATGGTGGACTTCGGATGGCGTTGGGGAGGCTCTTCTGCTGGAGGAGTATGGGGGATCCGGGGTGATCGGCCGTTGTAGAAATCCAGCTGCTAGAACCCATCCGTTGCGAAAGCTTGTCTGGGATCCATCCACTGTGGAAGCTCGGACGGAGTTCGGTTCTCATGGGAGGCCGAAAGGAGGCCGCTTATTGTTGGAGCTCGATCGAAGATCAGTTATCGTAGGAGCTCGGAGTAACGACCTGGCCGGTGGATCCTGCCCCCTAGTAGAAGCTCGTCCGGGATCCAGCTTCGAAGAAACTCGACCGAAGTCTACCTGTAATGGAAGTTCGGAAGAAATTTGTTTACAATAGAGGTCCGAATGGAATTTGCTTACAGTAGAGGTTCGGGATAGATCGCCCGTAGTAGAATGCTCGCTCTCGCAGGAGCTCGGCTGAAACTACTCGTAGTAGAAGCTCAGAGTAGATCGTTCGTAGTAGAATGCTCGGCTCTCCCAGGAGCTCGACTAGAACTGCTCGTAGTAGAAGCTCAGAGTAGATCGCTCATAATAGAATGCTCGGCTCTCCTAGGAGCTCGGATATTGATGAAGTCCGGAAGGAGTTCGGAGGATAGTTGGTCACTGTAGAAGGTCAGCTGGTGGTGAGGCCCAGAGAGCTTTTGGGGCGGCCCGGTAGATGAATGGAGAACTCATTGTTGGAGAAGTCTGGAAGGGTCGGCCTTTTACAGACTTCGGCCGGGGGTATTTCATACCCAACATCAGTCCTCCTACTTTCAAGTTCGGGCTCCGAACGAGGAAAGTACAGAAAAATTCTCACGGTCAAAGTTGCCCCCCTCGATTGCCACATTCGAAGGTTGCCAGATATTTTGGTGTTCGGCACGCCGGTACTAGAGCCTTTTCGGAAAAGATTTCTTCTTTTTGGGATTCCCACTGGGGCGTGGCTCTAGATACGGTGCAATAATTATTTTGTCAGCTGCCAGCCATTTTCAGTAGCCTATCATAGTGAGTGGGACATGTGGCAAGTACAGGCCGATCAGAAGAAATTCACGATCATAACCGCTCCAGGCCCTGTTGCCTATTTAAACACGTCCTCCTCCTTAGGGGTTTCACCCTACCTGAGAGAGTCCTTCGGTCCCCTCTTCTTCCCCGAGAGCTCCAGCCTCCTTTAGCATCCTTCTCGGCTTTAGGCATCCTCCGGGTCTTCCATCGTCCTTGCCGCCTTCCCGCACTCCCCAGGCCAACCTAGGTTAGTCCTGGAACTTCTCGCTGTTTTTCTATTTTTTCTCCTTTGTGCTCTGTTCGTTTAGCTTCCTTGAGGGCCTGTTCGCTATTTTTTATGATTTTTTGGGATTTTGTAGCTTTTGTTTGATCCAAAATATCTTCTGATATCTCCTCTTCTAGTAGTTCTAGGAGTTCGTCAGCCCCAGTTCCCCAAAGTCCTGGTATCGTAGACGAGCCCGTAGCTAGGACCGAACCCTGTCCGACCTTTGTGCCGGATACCATCCCCGGCTCCTTGACTCCGAATGAACTCTCACTGATAAGGATTCAGTATGGAGTTCCTCCGAAGTACGAGCTGGAGCTTCCTGAGCCATCTGACCGGGTTAGCGCCCCTCCTCCCAGCCGCTTCTGTTTGTACCAGCAGGCCTTTCATGCCGAACTTCAGCTTTTGCTGCCATCCTTTGTCGTTGCTCTCTTTCATTTTCTGAATATTTCTCTAGTTTTCGTCGTGCCAAACTCCTTTAGATTTTTGATAGGGTTTCTTTCTCTTTGTAGTTTACCCTTCGGCCGACTCTTTCTTTGTTTAGGAACTTCTACACCTTCAAGCGCCATCCCTCGGCAAAGGATTGGTGGTACTTCTCCCTCCAGTTTGGTAGAAAGGGGTTGCTGACAATGAGTTCTCCGACAATGAGTTCCTCCATTCGTCTACCGGGCCGCCCCAAAAGCTCTCTGGGCCTCACCGCCAGCCGACCTTCTATAGTGACCAACTATCCTCCGAACTCCTTCCAGACTTCATCAATATCCGAGCTCCTGGGAGAGCCGAGCATTCTACTATGAGCGATCTACTCCGAGCTTCTACTACGAGCAGTTCCAACCGAGCTCCTGGGAGAGCCGAGCATTCTACTACGAGCGATCTACTCCGAGCTTCTACTACGAGCAGTCCAGCCGAGCTCCTGCGAGAGCCGAGCATTCTACTACGGGCGATCTACCTCGAACCTCTACTGTAAGCAAATTCCATTCGAGCCTCTACTGTAAACAGATTTCTTCCAAACTTCCATTACAGGTAGACTTCGACCGAGTTTCTTCAAAGTCGGATCCCGGACGAGCTTCTACTAGGGGGCAGGATCCACCGGCCAGGTCGTTACTCCGAGCTCCTACGACAACTGATCTTTGACCGAGCTCCAATAATAAGCGGCCTCCTTTCGGCCTCCCACGAGAACCGGACTCCGTCCGAGCTTCCACAGTGGATGGATCCCGAATGAGCTTTCGCAACGGATGGGTTCCAGCAGCTGGATTTCTACAACGACTGATCGCCCCCGGATCCCCCATACTCCTCCAGCAGGCGAGCCTCCCCAACGCCATCTGAAGTCCACCATCGGCCGACCTTCCGTTGAGTTCCTCATGAAACAAGATTTCTCCAGCAGATAATCTTCAGACGAGCTTCCACGCCAGGCAGATCCCAGATGGACTTCCCTAGCAACTGGGCTCCTATTGGACTTCACCAACTGAAAGTCTTCATCCAAGTCTCTACAGCAGATGGTTCTCACCTGTAACCTCAGCGCCCAAGGCCTCCAACCACAGTTGGCTCGTCAGCGACCTCGAAAACATCCGAGCTTCTCCTGGATCAACAAGACAGAGAGCCATTTCGCTCCCTCAGACATCCCAGTCGAGCTTCAACTGACAAATCCGAACTCCCTGGCAAGCCATGATGAGGGCTGCTACCTTGCTCCACTCTCTGCAACAGATTCCA
This sequence comes from Elaeis guineensis, assembly GCF_000442705.2. Lineage (NCBI taxonomy): Eukaryota > Viridiplantae > Streptophyta > Magnoliopsida > Arecales > Arecaceae > Elaeis > Elaeis guineensis. Next base: position 39,286,795 of record NC_026003.2, read on the forward strand.
CGTGGCTCCACCATTCTCTGGCAAGCCACGAGGAGGGCTGCTACCCTGCTCCACTCTATGCAATAGATTCCACGCGGCTCCACCATTCTCTGGTAAGCCACGATGAGGGCCACTCCCTGCTCCACTCTCTACAACGGATTCTACGTGGCTCCACTACTCTCTGGCAAGTCGCGACAACGGCCACCACTCCACTCTCTGTAACCAACTCCACATGGCCCTGAACGACCCCTGATGCCACTACTCTTTATAACAAACTTCACGCAGCTCTGAGCGGTCCACTACCAGACGGTTACAGGCATTGCTATCAGTCAGTTACATTCTCCATCTATAAATAATGATCTGCAGATACATTTTTCTCTAAGCTGGTAACTCTATCTCGAAACTCTGTCAAAATTTATGCTCGAGCACTCCATTTCTGTTGAAGCAGAGTTCTGACTTGAGCATCGTAGGGTCTTGCCGGAGCACCCCCAACTCCGATTTAGACTTTCTTTGCAGGTCCCAGCGACGGCCGCGGTCATCCCAGCTCCAGCTTCTTCGACCTCGATGGAATTCTACACCAACAAGCACCAAACTAATTTTTAGTCATGCTTCATGAGTGGATATTCTTAGTGTAAGTAGAGATACTCATATCTCATCCAAAATAAGTCTGATTTGAATCTGATTCGAAGCCGGTTCGAAATAATTTCAAAAGACTGTCAATCCTAAACTCTTTAGGACTTTTGTATCAAGTCTAACTTAGATTTTGGACCTATTTAAGTCTAATTAATTTAGATCTAATTTGAAATTAATTATTACTTAAATTCAATCTTTCATATATTTCATGGATCATAGACAGAAATTTTTCATCTTCGGGATTGAATCTGAACCTTATGTATAGTGCTAGCTAGACATAGTCAACTCTTCAATCCTATTTGACCCATAACTCAATTCTCAATCAAGTTAGCTTATTTTTCAATCAAGTCAAGTACTTCCAGATTGGACATATAAACATAGATCAATTCCTTCCTACTTTGTCTAACTTGTGTGCGTGACTCCATAGGTTCAAACACTAAGCGGGTAGCACAGGAACCATATCCTGCACTAATCGAGATACCATCTAGCAATGGTTTCCGACATCTAGATAGGTTGAATTATTACAAAAAAATATTTTTAGAACCTATACTCATAGTTACCGCATAATTCATCCTTTTGACCCTGGATGCTCTAGGATGGTCTCAGATTAACTGTCAATCAAGATTGCTTCATCCACATTGTATTTCAACCTTTCAAATCTATCTCATGGATTACTCTGACCAAGGCTTTACTAAATTAAAATATAGTGATACATCAACTCCAATAATTTGGAGGGATCAATCCCATCTTGATCCACACATAGACTTCGTAAGTACTTGATTATACCTAGTAGCCTTCTGTCACTGTATTAAAAATCTAGATAGTTCGGCACCAAAGTACAGTGAGTTACTTGCAAGTCACTATGGTATCTCAGGTCTGAAGGATATTTATACCTATGTATTTTGCGAGCAGCTCTTGACAGCAGAATGCTCAGCAGGTGAGTCACTTGTTCAGTAATGATGTACCCTTATATCTCACCTGTATGGCATACCAGTGTCACCACACTCCTTGATTAAGAGGACAATCAATCCATATGGCACACAACGACCTTCACTCGATAAACGTCATCATCCCATAATAACGTATCATTTGATCACAAACTTGTTTAAGAACTATACGATAAATCCTCTCTTTATCGTACACTAGCATAGTTCTACGAACTTTGTCATAGTACAAGAGTTCAAGGAAGATGTCACTTTGTGATGAAAAATATCAGAATAACTATTATTCAATAATCAATAATTCATATACAAGAATGAACTCAATCATCTCACGATTGATTTTAGTACACAATTCTCAACAACTCCCACTTGGACTAAAGCCAATCGGAATAGTATCTTATATCCATCTTCTATTTGAAGTCATCGAACTCTTTGATCCTGAGAGCTTTAGTAAAGGGGTCGGCTAGGTTCTTCTTTCCGTCGATCTTCTGAAGCTCAACATCACCTTGGTTCACGATCTCTCACACTAGGTGATAGTGATGCAGAATATGTTTAGTATGATGGTGTGATTTAGGTTCTTTCACCTAAGCTATGGCACTGGACCTGTCACAATATAGCAGGACAGGACCATTAATGGAAGGTACAACTCCCAGCTCGATAATGAACTTTCGCAACCACACTACCTTCTTTGTAGCATCCGATGTAGCAATGTATTCCGCTTCGCATACAGAATCGGCCACAGTATATTGCTTGAAATTTTTTCAGCAAACAGCTCCTCCATTCAAGGTAAATACGTAGTTCGACAAGCTTCTGCTATCATCACAATCTAATTGAAAATTGAAATCAGTACATCCCATAAGTTTCAAATCAGAGTCTCCATAGATAAGCTATTGATCTTTAGTATTTTTCAAATACTTAAGAATTGCTTTTGCAATCTTTCAATGCTTCTCATCCGGATCTGACTGGTACCTACTCACTACCCCTAGTGAATAGGCTAAATCCGACGTCGTACATGCCATAGCATACATGATAGATCCCACTACCGAAGCATATGGTATTCTACTCATATACTCTCTCTCCTCAAAAGTTGTCGAATAATCTTTCTCGAAAAGAGTAATTCTATGGCCTATCGAAAGATAGCCTTTCTTGGAATTATCCATATTGAACCACTTTAATAAGATGTCAATGTACATGGATTAGGACAATCCAAGCAACCTTCTAGATCTATCCCTATAGATCTTCATCCTTAGGATGTAAGATGCTTCTCCCAAGTCTTTCATGGAGAACTGTGATGATAACCATAGCTTCACACTTTGCAAAACCAGGATGTCATTTTCTTGTAACAGTATGTCATCTACATACAGCATAAAAAAATGACCACAGAATCGGAAGCCCATTTATAGATGCAAGGCTCTTCTCCGTTCTTAACGAAGTCATATGTTTTGATCACTTTATCAAAATACATGTTCCAACTTCTCGATGCCTGCTTAAGTCCATAAATTGACCTTTTCAGCTTGCACACTTTCGACTTATTTGTAGATGTGAACCCTTTAGGTTGTATCATATACACCTCTTCTTCCAGCTCTCTATTAAGAAAAATAATTTTGACATCCATCTGCCAGATCTCATAATCTAAGTGTGCAGCGACAGCAAGCATAATCCAGATGGATATGAGCATTGCCATAGGACAGAACATCTTGTCATAGTCAATACCATAACACTGATGGTAACCTTTAGCAACTAGACGGGCTTTATAGGTCTCTACCTTCCCATCCGCTCTTTTTTTTCTCTTAATAATCTATTTACACCCTGTTGGGTATAAAATATTCACAGTCGAAGTCCTCAGCAGAATCGACTACATGACAGCTTCGCCCGGACTCCTACGGGAGCCAGGCTTCGTCACCGATAATTTCAACAGCGAGCAGACTCCGCCCGGACTCCTACGGGAGCCGGGCTCCATCCTCAGCAGAAACAGATGCAAGCGACCTTCATCCGGACTCCTACGGGAGCCGGACTCCGCCGACAATGTCAACTGCAAGCGGACTCCGCCCGAACTCCTATGGGAGTCAGGCTTCGTCCCCAACTCCAACAGCTGCAAGCGGCCTTCGTCCGAACTCCTACGGGAGTCGGACTCCGCCGACAACGTCAACTGCAAGCAGACTCCGCCCGGACTCCTACGGGAGCCGGGCTTCGTCTCCAACTCCAACAGCTGCAAGCAGCCTTCGTCCGGACTCCTACAGGAGCCGGACTCCGCCGACAACTTCAACCGCTGGTAAGCCTTGCCCAGACTCCTACGGGAGCCGGACTTCGCCTTTAACCTTGATTGCAGGAAGACTCCGCCCGGACTCCTACGGGAGCCGGGCTCCGCCAACGACTTCAACAGCAGATAGACTCCATCCGGACTCCTATGGGAGCCAGACTCTGTCCTCAACATCAACCGCTGGTAAGCCTTGCCCGAACTCCTACGGGAGCCGGACTTCACCTTTAACCTTGATTGCAGGAAGACTCCGCCCGGACTCCTACGGGAGCCGAGCTCCGCCAACGACTTCAACAGCAGGTAGACTCCATCCGGACTCCTACGGGAGCCGGACTCCATCCTCAACATCAACCGCTGGTAAGCCCCTTCCGGACTCCTACAGGAGCCGGACCTCTCCTTTGACTCTAATTGCAGGGAGACTCCGCTCGGACTCCTATGGGAGCCGGGCTCCGTCACCGACAATTTCAACAGCGAGCAGACTCTGCCCGAACTCCTACGGGAGCCGGGCTCTGTCCTCAGCAGAAACAGATGCAAGCGACCTTCGTCCAGACTCCTACGGGAGCCGGACTCCACCGACAACGTCAACTGCAAGCGGACTCCGCCCAGACTCCTACGGGAGCCGGGCTTCGTCTCCAACTCCAACAGCTGCAAGCGGCCTTCGTCCAGACTCCTACGGGAGCCGGACTCCACCGACAACGTCAACTGCAAGCGGACTCCGCCCAGACTCCTACGAGAGCCGGGCTTCGTCTCCAACTCCAACAGCTGCAAGCAGCCTTCGTCCGGACTCCTACGGGAGCCGAACTCCACCGACAACTTCAACCGCTGGTAAGCCTTGCCCGGACTCCTATGGGAGCCGGACTTCACCTTTAACCTTGATTGCAAGAAGACTCCGCCCGGACTCCTACGGGAGCCGGGCTCCGCCAACGACTTCAACAGCAGGTAGTCTCCATCCGGACTCCTACGGGAGCCGGACTCCATCCTCAACATCAACCGCTGGTAAGCTCCGTCCGGACTCCTACGGGAGCCGGACCTCTCCTTTGACTCTAATTGCAGGGAGACTCCACCCGGACTCCTACGGGAGCCAGACTCCTACGAGAGCCGGGCTTCATCCTCGACTCCAACGGCTGCAGACAGACTTCGTCCGGACTCCTACGGGAGCCGGACTCAGCCGACGACTTCAATAGCAGGTAGACTCCGCCCGAACTCCTACGGGAGCCGGGCTCCGCCCACGACCCCAATCGCAAGGAGGACTCCGCCCGAACCCCTATGGGGGCCGAACTCCGACCGCTGCCGAGCTTCAGCCAGCAGATCTGCAATCACGGCCACGATCCTGCTCCACTTCTTGCGGCAGACTCCGTGCAGCTCCATCACTCCCTGACAGGCCACAGTAACGGTCGCAACACTGCTCCACTCCCTACGACGGATCCCACGCCTACGCGGCTCCATTACTACCTGACAGGCCACGATAAACGGCCGCGATCCTGCTCCACCTCCTGCAACGGATATCGCACGATTCTCCCATCTGCTGGCAAGATGCGACAGCATCCGCGCCCCACTTCCCACGGCAGATTTCACGTGGCACGCCCCAGTGATGGCCACGGGTCTATTCCACTACTCTTCACAGTAGATTCCTCCTGACTATGGGCGGCCCACTACCAGGCGGTTACAAACGTCGCCATCAATCCGTTACCTCCTCTGCCTATAAAAAGGGGGACCCAGATACGTTATTCTTTAAGCTCATTTCTTATCTCAAAACTTTGCTAAATTCTCCGTTCGAGCACTCCATTCTTGTTAAGGTAGAGGACTGACTTGAGCGTCGGAGGGTCTTGCCGGAGCAACCCCACCTCCGGTTTAGACTTCCTTTGCAGGTCCCGACGGCGACCGCGGCTTTCCCAACTCCAGCTTCTCCGACGCAAGCAGATTTTTGCACCAACAGGATTGGCGCTAGAGGAAGGGGCTGTGTCTTCGCAGTACCCTTGTTCTTAAAGGAGTGTTCAACGGAGCCGCCTCTGATCGTCTCTCCGACACCCACTCCTCATTTTCCTCCGTGGGATCCACACTCGATGCCTCCACGTAAGGCGTCCACACGACGGTCCACGGCCTCCACGGCCAGATCTCAGGCTCCGACCTCCCCTCCTGTTTCTCAGCCTCCTCCTCCTCCTCCAGCGGCAGCGGTCGGTGCGGAGCAATTTGACTTGCTGGCACAGCAGGTCAGAGGCCTCATCGAAGCTGTGCAAGCAATGCAGCAGCAGCAACCGCAGACGTCGGCGCATCCGAAAAGGGCATCTCTGGAATGCCAGAACCAGGCGGCGGGGCGGGCCACCTGGGCCAGCCGCCCCATCCTTCTCGGGAAAATAAATCCGAGGGTAGAGAGCCCTCAATCGGACTACGACTCCACCCCTGGAAGATCCCTGCCCCCGTTCTGCCAGAGGACCCTCGAGACTCGAAGTCGAGAGGATTTTCTGGACCGGAGGCTCCAGGAGATGAACCGGCGGATTGAAGAACTCCGCCATGCGCCCCCCGCTTATGGTGAGGATATTTGTACTGACCCTCCCTTCTCCCAAATGATCATGCAGGAACCGATCCCGCCAAACTTCAAGCTTCCCCAGTTTGAAAGCTACGACGGGACTTCGGACCCGGTTGATCATCTGGAGGCCTTCCGGACGATGATGCTACTTCACGACGCTCCTGACGCCATCTTATGTCGGGCTTTCCCGTCTACTTTGAAGGGAGTAGCGAGGAACTGGTACTCGGCTTTAAAATCGGGTACCATCTTTTCCTTCGATCAAATGAGCCACCAATTTGTGGCCCATTTTGTCAGCAGCCGGCACCCCCAGAAGGGTTCGGAGTCCCTCATCAACATCAAGCAGAGGGAAGGGGAGTCCATACGGGCCTACGTCAACCGCTTTAACATCGCGGCGTTGGAGGTCCGGAACTTGGACCAATCAGTTGCCATGGCCGCCCTGAAAGGTGGCCTTCAGAAGAATGATCTTTTGTTCTCCCTGGAGAAGAAGTACCCCAGGAATTTTGCCGATTTGCTGGCTCGGGCTGAAGGATACGCCCGAGTGGAAGAAGCCTTCAAAATGAAGGACGAAGAGACAGCAAGGGAGTGGCAAGCGAGAGATTCGAGTAAGCCCGCAATTGAGAAAAGATCGAAGGAAGCCCGGCCGCGTTCTCGATCCCCTCCTGGACATAAGCGCACCCATACTCCACCCCGGGCACGCAGGCAGAGAAGCCCGGATCGCAGGGTTCGGCGGGGTTCCCCACCAGGGAGATTCCGCAACTACGCCCCCCTCAATGCATCGAAGGCCCAGGTATTAATGGAGGTCAGGGAGCAGCTCCCTAGGCCGGAGAGGATGCGCACACACCCCGGAAAGCGCAACCCCAACAAGTTCTGCCTCTACCACCGCGACCACGGCCATGACACAGAGGAATGCATCCAGCTCCAGGACGAGATCGAGGAGCTCATTCGGCGAGGTCGACTCGACAGATTCATCCACCGCAGGCTTGAGGGTAGGGGAGACCGGCCAAGAGCCCTTCCACAGCCTGAACCGCAGAGAAGGGAAGAGCAACCCGGGGACCGGCCTCCCATCGGGACCATTGACTCCATCACCGGAGGGCCTCAAGGAGGAGCGAGAAAACTGTAAATGTATCACTTACGATTTCACCTCGAATCTAATTTCCTTTCTACTTAACGTGCTCTTCCCACCTAGCGTGGATTTATTATGACTGGATATGATCCCTCCAAAAAATAAAGCCATGTCAGGAACAGGAGGAGAACCTCGTCCTGACATGAGCAAAGTCAAAGGCTCGATTCTTTTAGACCGGATGGGGGGAGAGGCCTTACAACGCCCTAATGTGCCTCCACAGCCATGTCAAGAACATGAAGAGAACCTCGTCCTGACATGAGCAAAGTCAAAGGCCCGATTCTTTTAGACCGGATGGGGGAAGAGGCCTTGCAACGCCCTAATGTGCCCCCACAGCCATGTCAGGAACAGGAGGAGAACCTCATCCTGACATGAGCAAAGTCAAAGGCCCGGTTCTTTTAGACCGGATGGGGGGAGAGGCCTTACAACGCCCTAATGTACCTCCACAGCCATGTTAGGAACAGGAGGAGAACCTCGTCCTGACATGAGCAAAGTCGAAGGCCCGGTTCTTTTAGACCGGATGGGGGGAGAGGCCTTACAGTGCCTTAACGCACCCCCACAGCCAGGTTGGTAACGAGAGGAGAACCTCACACCGGCTCGAGCAAAATGGAAGGCCCGGACCCCTACGGGAGCCGGGTTCCGTTCACGACGCCAAGGAAGACTTCACCCGGACTCCTACGGGAGTCGGGTTTCGCCCACAAGGAAGACTTCACCCGGACTCCTACGGGAGCCGGGTTCCGCCCACAAGGAAGACTTCACCCGGACTCCTACGGGAGCCAGGTTCCGCCTACAAGGAAGACTTCACTCGGACTCCTACGGGAGCCGGGTTCCACCCACAAGGAAGACTTCACCTGGACTCCTACGGGAGCCGGGTTTCGCCTACAAGGAAGACTTCACCCGGACTCCTACGGGAGCCGGGTTCCGCCCACAAGGAAGACTTCACCCGGACTCCTACGGGAGCCGGATTCCGCCTACAAGGAAGACTTCACCCGGACTCCTACGGGAGCCGGGTTCCGCCTACAAGGAAGACTTCACCCGGACTCCTACGGGAGCCGGGTTCCGCCCACAAGGAAGACTTCACCCGGACTCCTACGGGAGCCGTGTTCCACCTACAAGGAAGACTTCAGCCAGACTCCTACGAGAGTCGGGCTCCATCCACGACTTCTGCAGCAAGGGTTAATGGTGGCGAAACCTGGTCGGCTAACAAGATCAGATGAAAGGAAAAAGCCCCCTCCCAACAACGTCTACATCAGACAAGTCAAATGGCAAGAAAGGTTTGGCAGACAGCGATATTAGTGCAGCGCGCGGATGAGGTAATGCCAAACGCTCTTTTTATTCTATTTCCAATATACACACTACGAAGCCAGGAAGGCCAAGGAAAGAAAGGCAAAACGACAAAAAGGAAGTAACTACATGATAAGACAGAAAGACAAAAAGAGTTCTAAGGAGGCCCTGCTCCCTCCGACCTAGAGTTATCTATTCCGTCCCTCAACCAGGACTGCCTCAGATTCTCTATTTCTCCTTCTAGCTCTTCCCTCTTCCGCAGCGCATCCTGGAGCGCCCGACGAAGTTGCTGGCTCTCAGCCTCCGCCTCTCGACGCCTCTTCCTCAAAACTTCGGACTCCGCCTCTGCGTCTGCGACGGCCCACCGCTCACGTGCCAGTTGGATCTTCACTTGTTGTAGCTCGACTGTCTTCTCCCCGAGGGAGACAGAAATCCCCTCAACAGTGCCTCTTAGGGCTTGGAGCTCTTCAGAATCTTGGGCGGAAGTAAGCTGCGCCCTGTTAGCCAGCTGCCTCTGGAGACGAATGACTTCATCGGCCACCATCCGAAATCTCCCTTTATACTCTTCCACCTGCCTGCGCCAGCTAGCCCGCTGCACATCGTGGCTCATCTCGGCGTCTTGAAGCTGCTTCTGAAGGTCAGAGACCTTCTGCGACCATTTCTGTTCATCATCGACCCGGGCCAAGAGCCGAGATGAATTTCCTTCCAGCTGGCCGATCTTCCTCTTCGCCACTGACAGTTCCACCTTAAGGGCGCTGATCCTGACTTCTTGGGCCCAAATCCGGTCGCTGGAGCTCTTCTTGCATTCCTCGAGCTCCTTTGCGAAGTTTGCCTTCCTCCGGCTGTAATCCATGATTGCCTTCACATGGAGACTCCGAAAGTGGGCAGCCTCAGCGGCGGCTTCAGAATGGCCTTCTCTCGATTTGCGGAGCTCGCCTTCCATCTTCTTCAACTTCTTCGTCAGGTGAAGGACCTCCTTTTTCAACCGCTGGATTGTTGATTTCAGCGGGACCCCCAGGGGCAAGGGGAGTGCTTCTGCAGGGCACTGCCATCGGAAGGTAAAAGCATCAAAGAACGACTCATTGCAAGAAGAGAAGCAGAGAGAAGGAGGAGGGGGAGGAGAAGCCGTCCACTACAAGAAATTTGACTTTATTGATTGAATAATTTTGAAGACAAACAGAAAGGAAAAATTGCGACAAAATAAGGGCACAAGATCGGAGATCTCAGACCTCAGGGGCGGGAGGTGGAGAACTCGGCGTGGGGACTGCGACCGCAGTGGCGGCAGACGAGGGGCCGGCCTCGTCTTCAGACTCCTCAAGGAAGCCGAGGTCGAGCTCGGGGAATTTGCTGGCCACCTTCTCTTGGCAGAGATCGAACCCCTTGATGAACGCCTCCTGGCCGAACTGGACATTCAGGTCCCTCATCTCCGCGGAGGCCTTGAATTCCTCCACCGCAAGGGCCCTGGCCTCCGAGATCAGGATCAGAGTTTGCTCGACCAAATGGGCGACCTCGGCCTCCGCCTTCCTCGCCGACTCCTCCAAGATCTGCCTCTCCTCCTCCCGGGCTTGCTTCTCTCTTTTTAGGGCCTCCTGGAGGGCGGCTACTTCAGCCGTCTTCGCTTGGAGGCGAGCAACCTCGGCTTGGCAGCATCCCTCCGCCTGGAGGATGTCCCTCCTCATGCGGCTCACCGTCTCGATATAGGCAAAGAGCTGGTGCCCAATCTGTAAGGACGGATAGAGAATTACGACAAAGGCTGAGTGACCGTGTAAATAAAGATCCATTTACCTCGAGGAAGGACCCCAAAGAGTCTCAAGCCCGCTGCTCAGGATCGGCACGGTCGATCCTCTCCACGATGTCGGACAGAATGCAGCCGTCGATCAGTCGCCTGATCAAGTCCCTATCGTTGAAGGGATTCTCCGACCCCTCCTCAGAGCAGATGGACTCATCTGCAGCAGCTCGGTGGCTACTCGCCCTGCGAGCCACCGATTTCCTCCTCCTCCCCACGGTGGGTGCCTCCGTGGAGCGAACCCCCGGAGCGGAGGTCCCAGTCGGCAGACTCCTCGAGGAAGCTCGGGGGGCCGCTGGCTCGACATCTGAGGGAATATCGATGGCCGGGGCCGCCTGAACGGGCGCAGCCAAGCTCGTCTCCTCCGCCCTGGCCCTTTTCGCCGATTCGGAGGTCGCAGTGCCCTTTCTCTTCTGAGCCCTCATGCCCCTGGCAAGCATCCGCGCTGCTTCGGCGTCCATTCCTAAAAAGGAGAAAAGAAAGGGAAAAAAGAAGCAAACCAATCAATCAAGAGTCAAAAGTCAAAAAAAAAAAAAAAAAAAAAAAGAAGAGAAAGAAGAAAAGAAAAAAGAGAGAGAGAAGGAAGAAGAGGTAAAGAGAAGAAGAGAAGAAAGGCAAGAAAAGAAAAGATAAGATGAATACTCGCTGGATCCTGGGGGCTCAGACCGATGTTGAAAAGAAGCTGCTCCCTCAGAAGATTAGGAAGGGAAGGAGCGGGATAAGTTAGAAGCTTCTGGGCAGCTTGGAGGTCGTCCTCCCCCAAGCTGGGAGCCCGACGGATAGAATCTCTCAGAGAGCCCCAAGGGGGCAGGCCCAGTTCCAGGGTCGGGCAGTGGACGAAGAGGTATTTCCCCTTCCAATTGTGGATCGAAGAAGGAGCGCCTTTTAGCAACCCCTTCTTACCGAACTGGGGAGAAAAGTACCACCAGTCCTTCGTCGAAGGATGGCATTTGAAGGTATAGAAGTGCCTAAACAGGGAAAGAGACGGCTGAACCTCGACTACGTGGCAGAGGGAGAGAAATCCTATCAAGAACCTAAACGAATTCGGAGCCACGGAAGCCAAGGAGATATCTAAGAAACGGAAGAGGGTGGCAACAAAAGAAAGAAGCGGAAGCCGGAGTCCGGCACGGAATGCTTCCTGGTACAAGCAGAAGCGACCAGGTGGAGGATTACTGGCCCGGTCAGAAGGGCCCGGCAGTTCCAAGTCGTACTCCGGAGGAACTCCATACTGAACCCTTATCAGAAGGAGTTCCTCCGAGGTCAAGGAACACGGAATGGTGCCCGGCGCGAAAATCGGGCGAGGCCCGACCCCAGATGCAGGTTCGTCTACAGAGACGGGAACCTGAGGGTTTGAGGCGGAAGAGCTCTCAGAACTGCTGGGAGCAGAAGAGCCAGAAGACATTTTGAGTAGTTTCAAAGGGGAACTCTAAAGGACCCTAAGAGGGCGGACAGAAGGGGGAACGAGAGACCGCAGGCTTATTCGGAGGAATGCACAAAAGTAATGACAGGAAAAGAAGCCCCTAGGCGGTGAGAGGAAGGTTGGCACTAACCTATATTACTCTGAGGGACCTGAGGGACGAAAAATGGGAGGCGCCTACGGCTTGAGAAGATGCTCACTGAAGCAGGGCTCTCGAAGAGAAGACAGACGCTGGTGAGAACTCAAGAACGGAGTAGGATGCCTAAAGGTGGGAGGACGGGTTTAAATAGACCCTGGGATCCGGCGCCATAATGATCGCGAATCCCCCCAAGCCAGTCCGCATCCGACACATGTCCCACTCCCCCTGGCAGGCGGCTAAAAGCGGCTGACGGTTGGCAGGATCATAATTGCGTCGTACCTAGGTCAGTGTACCTGTAAGAATTTCGAAGCGTCCCCTCGTACCGCTCCTATTCGAAAAGACTCCGGCACGCACACATTTAATGCCAAAATATCTGGGGGCGACAATGCACAGGATTCGAAGGGACGGCTTCGGCTGTGCCCATCTCTCTCTCTCTGTACTTCCTTCATTTGAAATTCAAACTCGAAAGTAGGGGGACTGGTGTTGGGTATAAAATATCCACAGCTGAAGTCCTCAGTAGAATCGACTACATGACAGCTCCGCCCGGACTCCTACGGGAGCCGGGCTCTGTCACCGACAATTTCAACAGCGAGCAGACTCCGCCCGGACTCCTACGGGAGCCGGGCTCCATCCTCAGCAGAAGCAAATGCAAGCGGCCTTCGTCCGGACTCCTACAGGAGTCAGACTCCACCGACAACGTCAACTGCAAGCGGACTCCGCCCGGACTCCTACGGGAGTCGAGCTTTGTCCCCAACTCCAACAGCTGCAAGCGACCTTCGTCCGGACTCCTACGGGAGCCGGACTCCGCCGACAACGTCAACTGCAAGCGGACTCCGCCCGGACTCCTACGGGAGCCGGGCTTCGTCTCCAACTCCAACAGCTGCAAGCAGCCTTCGTCCGGACTCCTACGGGAGCCGGACTCCACCGACAACTTCAACCACTGGTAAGCCTTGCCCGGACTCCTACGGGAGCCGGACTTCGCCTTTAACCTTGATTGCAGGAAGACTCCGCCCGGACTCCTACGGGAGCCGGGCTCCGCCAACGACTTCAACAGCAGGTAGACTCCATCCGGACTCCTACGGGAGCCGGACTCCGTCCTCAACATCAACTGCTGGTAAGCCTTGCCCGGACTCCTACGGGAGCCGGACTTCGCCTTTAACCTTGATTGCAGGAAGACTCCGCCCGGACTCCTACGGGAGCCGAGCTCCGCCAACGACTTCAACAGCAGGTAGACTCCATCCGGACTCCTACGGGAGCCAGACTCCGTCCTCAACATCAACCGCTGGTAAGCCCCGTCCAGACTCCTACGGGAGCCGAACCTCTCCTTTGACTCTAATTGCAGGGAGACTCCGCCCGGACTCCTACAGGAGCCGGGCTCCGTCACCGACAATTTCAACAGCGAGCAGACTCCGCCCGGACTTCTACGGGAGCCGGGCTCCATCCTCAGCAGAAACAGATGCAAGCGGCCTTCGTCCGGACTCCTACGGGAGCTGGACTCCGCCGACAACGTCAACTGCAAGCGGACTCCGCCCGGACTCCTACGGGAGCCGGGCTTCGTCTCCAACTCCAACAGCTGCAAGCGGCCTTCGTCCGGACTCCTACGGGAGCCGGACTCTGCCGACAACGTCAACTGCAAGCGGACTCCGCTCGGACTCCTACGGGAGCTGGGCTTCGTCTCCAACTCCAACAGCTGCAAGCAGCCTTCGTCCGGACTCCTACGGGAGCCGGACTCCGCCGACAACTTCAACCGCTGGTAAGCCTTGCCCGGACTCCTACGGGAGCCGGACTTCGCCTTTAACCTTGATTGCAGGAAGACTCTGCCCGGACTCCTACGGGAGCCGGGCTCCGCCAATGACTTCAACAGCAGGTAGACTCCATCCGGACTCCTACGGGAGCCGGACTCCGTCCTCAACATAAACCGCTAGTAAGCCCCGTCCGGACTCCTACGGGAGCCGGACCTCTCCTTTGACTCTAATTGCAGGGAGACTCCGCCCAGACTCCTACGGGAGCCGGGCTTCGTCCGGACTCCTACAGGAGTCGGACTCAGCCGACGACTTCAACAGCAGGTAGACTCCGCCCGAACTCCTACAGGAGCCGGACTCTGCCCACGACCCCAATCGTAAGGAGGACTCCGCTCGGACCCCTACGGGGGCCAAACTCCGACCGCTGTCGAGCTTCAGCCCGCAGATCTGCAATCACGGCCACGATCCTGCTCCACTTCTTGCGGCGGACTCTGCGCAGCTCCATCACTCCCTGGCAGGCCGCAGTAACGGTCGCAACACTGCTCCACTCCCTACGACGGATCCCACGCCCACGCGGCTCCATTACTACCTGACAGGCCACGATAAACGGCCGCGATCCTGCTCCACCTCCTGCAATGGATATCGCACGATTCTCTCATCCGCTGGCAAGATGCGACAGCATCCGCGCCCCACTTCCCGCGGCAGATTCCACGTGGCACGCCCCAGTGATGGCCACGGGTCTATTCCACTACTCTTCGCAGTAGATTCCTCCTGACTATGGGCGGCCCACTACCAGGCGATTACAAACGTCGCCATCAATCCGTTACCTCCTCCGCCTATAAAAAGGGGGACCCAGATACATTATTCTTTAAGCTCATTTCTTATCTCAAAACTCTGTTAAATTCTCTGTTCAAGCACTCCATTCTTGTTGAGGCAGAGGACTGACTTGAGCGTCGGAGGGTCTTGCCGGAGCAACCCCACCTCCGGTTTAGACTTCCTTTGCAGGTCCCGACGGCGATCGCGGCTTCCCCAACTCCAGCTTCTCCGGTGCAAGCAGATTTTTGCACCAACACACCCTATGGGTTTTATCTCTTCGAGCAGATCAACTACTCCATAGACTCTATCTCGGACTTCATGGCCTCAAGCCATTTTTGGGAGTCGAGCTTTTGCATGACCTCCATATAGGTGATCGGATCTTCATCATTCTCATCAAGTTTAATAGGATCACTATCCCAGACCAAGAAATCATAGTATCTATCCAGTTGATGCGATACTCTACCAGATCTCCTTAATGGTGCCTCTACTGGCTCCGGATTCGATTCACCAATCGAATCCAATTCTGTATGTGCCAGTACTTCCACCTCATAAACTTCATCAAGTTCAATTTTACAGGCATTAGCTCCTTCACCAAGGAACTCCTTTTCCAAAAAGACTGTCTGGCTACTGACAAACACCTTTTATTCTGTAGTGATGTAGAAATAGTACCCCTTAGTTTCCTTTGGATACCCTACAAGCAAGCATCTATCAGACTTTGGTCCAAGCTTATCTGTCTTTAAATGCTTGACATAAGCTGGACACCCCCAGACCCTAAGATGTGAGAGCACCGGCTTACGTCCAGTCCATATCTCATATGGAGTTTTATCGACAGACTTGCTGGGCACCTTATTCAAAATATAGCAAGCAGTCTCTAGTGTATATCCCCAAAAAGATATTGACAGAATAGAAAAAGCCCATCATGGATCGGACCATGTCTAACAAGGTTCGATTCTTCCTCTCGGATACACCATTATGTTGTGGTATTCCAGAAGGGGTCTATTGTGAGAAAATCTCATTCTCTTCCAGATATGTCAGAAACTCACTGGTGAGGTATTCACCTCTTCGATCTGACAGAAGGATCTTAATACTCTTTTTAGTTTATTTCTCTACTTCAGCATGGAATCGTATGAATATTTCAAATGATTCTAATTTATGCTTCATAAGATAGATATACCCATATCTTGATAAGTCGTCTGTAAATATAATGAAGTAGTAGTATCCTCCTCTGGCACTTATGTTCATAGGCCCACATACATCAGTATGTATTAGACCTAGGACATCACTGGCTCTTTCATCCTTTTCTTTAAAAGGTGACTTAGTCATCTTACCAAGTAGATAAGATTCACGGGTAGGTAATGATTCATAATCATCTATCTCAAGGATACATTCCTTGATCAACCTGTCAATCCTATTCTTGTTCACATGACCAAGCCTACAATGCCAAAAGTAAGATTCGCTGGCATTATCTATTTTGGGATGTTTACTAGGTGTGTACATTATACTAACAGGCTGTGATATTATGTATATATCATGTTTTAATTGTTCATGCATAATTATAGTATTATTCATAATGATATCACAAAAATCATTCTTTATTATAAACTTGTCACCAAGTTTGGCTAAAAGACCTACAGAGATGACATTCATCATAAAGGAGAGACAATAATGACAATCATCTAATATGACACTATTGGACTCGAAGACAAGCTACAAAGTTTTCAAGGCTAGAATTGGAACAAGGTTTTCATCACCAACAAAATCGCTCACCCTTTCGAAATTTTCTACTTACCTATAGTCCCTACAACGAATTGCATATATTAATAGGACTTTCGATATTCAATACATAGGTAGTAGTATCACAAAAGGAGAAATTACCATGTGTTATCATATAAATACCTTGTGAAGCAACCACTTGCCTCTTTCTCTTGTTCTTAGGCCTATTTGGGTCAAGATGGCTATATAAGCAGGATAATTCCTTTTCTAATGACCCAGCTTCTTACAGAAGAAGCACTCTGCTTGACTCTTGTCAACTTTTGATAGTTTGCTCTACTTGGGATCGACGGTACGGGATATTTGCATCTTTTTCTTCTTTCTTCTCCTAGAGGATCGACGTCCTGTAGATGAACCTCTCACTAAATTCATTGGCTCCTTTTGGAGCTGATGATCTTTCTCAAAAGTTTGCAATAACCCTAGCAAACTATGGTAGTTTACTACAGGCTTCGTTATTCTATAATGACTGAGAAAAGATAGATAGAATTTTGATAGTAAATTGAGGATAGCATCCTTGTCTAACTGTTCATGCAATGGAAAGTCAAGTTTGCTAAGGCATTCAATCTGCTCAATCATGTATAATACATGATCAGTGATTGAAGCTTCCTCTCGCATTGGGCATTAAACATTGCGTAGGAGGTTTTATGTCTCTCCGCATTCTTAAGGGTGTTGAAGGACTCATTCAATATTTTAATCATCTCCTCAGACTGTGCATCTTCGAACTTATGACTAAGTTCATCGTTCATAGCTACCCTCATCACGCAATGCACAGTCGTGCGATCATTGAGTCACTTCATGTAAGTGTCTCTCGTAGCACAAGGAGCATTGACTACAGGTTCTTCAGGTTTTTGATCTGTAAGGACATACAAAATCCTCTCATGCTCCAACACGATCTTCAACTTTTGAAACTAGCTATCGAAGTTGGATCTGCTGAGCTTATCGCTATCCAACAGCGAACGGAGGGATACTGTGTTGGCCATAATTGAAAGCAGAAAATATTAGCCTATTAGTATATGAATTATTTTTTTTAATCCTGAAGATATGGACTTTAGTCTAAAGGTTCTCTCACTATTTTTTATGAATTGGTAGCCTCTACCTCCAACTTGAGGAATTACATTAATTCTTTAGCGGATACTAGAATCTACACGGACTGCATTCAGGCCCGAGTATAGCTTGGCCAACACTAGTGCATCCATGGGTAGGTTCATAACCAATTGTTTCTCCAAACAACTTCTAGCATTGAGTTTTACCCCAAACATCCCTTCAGCAGGCGTGTGGCATCTCTACTAAAAATCTTGATTAGGTCCAACCATTAACATGACACATCAAGTGCATCCAACAAACAGATGTCCAGGCCCAAGTATGGCTCGGCCAACCCGAGTATTGATCTGAAGGTACATCATGATAGTCATATGATGAATGATAATTTTAATATGTAATAGACATCAGGCGTGTGGCACCTCAAATGCCTATTTGGAATATTGGACTCATTATCACACACCTTAATGAGAGGCAATGATCAAGTTATCTCATAACTTTATCACTTTATGGACCTAATAATTTAGAGAATTTGATTTTATTGACTTGAGAATAAGAGAAGAAGTCGACCTGCAAGCTGTAAATCCTTCCACTGACTTCACCAAGTCATGTAAAAGATTAAACATAAGCTGGTCTAAAGACACCTAAATTAGTCACATTGATTCACCTTAATGGCATGGGTCTGCACAAATCGACTAGTGGCCTAATCAAAATATAATCTATCATGTTGGTCAGGTAAGTGAGATCAGTGAGAGGGATCTGCCCTTAACTTATCGTAGCCACATCTAAGTGAATAGCTCCCAATTAAAAACCACTTGATCGAATCTGCCAAACTTATCTTAGACACCAACTTGTTAATTAGTTTCGATTTGGCACACCAGAAGATTCGGGCTCAACCATGGAGCCATGATCATGGTCCATTTATTAGGGTCAAACACATAGACTTGATCAAACTTTAATCATTAAGATTGATTTAGAGAAATACTGACCTAATCTAATTTAACACTTGATTAGATTTAATCAATTTCTCTACTTGATCCATATGTGTTCCTAACCTTAGGTCTAATCCATTGAAAGGACCTGATTCATGCTAACCCTTTGCTCATCATATTATGTGGTGTCTTAATGATCTTCAATTCTTAATTTTAGATTATTTAAACTTAATTCAAAATTAAGTGTGTGAAATGTGTGTTTTAGTTTGTAGAACTATACTACAAGAATTTCAAGTGAAGCATACCATATGTTTCAATATATGAAAATAAATTTTTATAATATGTTTAATAATTAAACATACATAGGTATGATCTAAACTTCATTCATACATCTCATGTATTATGATAACTTTTAGATCAATACCAATTACATCATATGTAATATGTAATTCAGATCTAAAATAATTTTATATCTAAATTTTATCTTATTATAATGAATCATAAATTACTTTAGATTTAATCTAAATATATTTATGATCAAAATAATATATAAAAGTCTATTCACTTTTCTTCTTCATAAAATTAGATCACAACGACACCCCTACACGTCATAAGAAAACCCATCGAATAGGCAAAAGAGAGATTAATCTCTTCAATTCTCTTATGATTAGAAGGTCTGATGATCTCATCAATCCGAGTACTAGGCTACTAAGATTCAAAATCTAATTTCATATATAATTATATCAATATAAAATTATTGATAAAATTATTTTATGTCATGAACATATCCTTGATCTCATCAATTATGTTCTTCATCTAATCTAATTAGATTTGATGTATCATATACATCATATCAAATCTAAAACTTATCTTATACTGATTATAAAATATAAATTTTAGATTTGATATCAAATAAAAAATAATTAGATGCATATATGAATGCATAAAGAATTAATTTCTAATAAAATCTATTTTTGCACAGTATTGAATTATGATAGGATTCAGATCTAAATATCTATTGAAATGGATTCAATTTAAATTTAAAATAATTTTTATTTTATAAAAAAAATAATAAAATTAAAATTTTATTAAAATAAATTTAAAATAAATTTATAATTTATATTATTTTTTATCAAAAATTCAGTAACAGCAGAATTCTATTATAACAGATTTATAATAACCTCAATCAATCATTGATTGGGCACCTCTAATCCAATCAAAATTAGATCAAAAATTTTATATAAATATATCTAAATGAGATATAATGTTACACAAAAAATTTTAATTATATATTAAGTAAATATTTATAAAAAAATTTATTTTACATGTATATATTTCAGGCCTGCTCTGATACCAATTGAAGGGAAGGAAACAGTTTTTCTCCAGAATGCTTAGGTTGCATCTAAATTTTTTTTCTAATATTCTACTTATTTAAGGATCAAATTTTTATCTGAATTATAATAAAACTAGAGATCAAATCTCAAATTATCTGATATAAGCCTTCGAGGAGGCCTGGATATGCAGATCCTCTACTTCGCATACACGTCAGATGCTGTAGGAAAGTAGGATAAACTCCAATCTAATTAGCTTCGCAACTCAATCAATGAGGGATGAGATATGATGATATAACACCTCACACCAGTAGGTAGGATGCCTAAGAAGAATCCACACCCAAGGAGAGCAGACGACAACAAAGGAAGAGATGTAGAAGATGAAGGACCTCTCTCTTCACATGCCTATCTCTCTCTCTTTCTCTCTTCTCTTAATTTGATTTGTTTGCTATTCTATTATCTTCTTTTATCCATAGGTAGAGACCCTTTCTATTTATAGATGATTCTCATGATCCAATGAGAGGAGGACTCTTTATTCAAATTTGATTTGAATTAGTCCAATACTCATGAAAGAAGGACTCCTATATGAGATATAATTACCATCACTTATGATATCCACTTTGCACCCACTCTCACACCTACTTAGGATGCCCCAAATAAGCATCAAACTAATTTTTGGTCATACTTCATGAGTGGATATTATCAGTGCAAGTAGAAATACTCATATCTCATCCAAAATAGATCGATTCGAATCTGATTTGAAGTCGATTCGAAATAATTTTGAAAGGCTGTCAATCCTAAACTCTTTAGGACTTTTGTACCCAATCTAACTTAAATTTTAAATCTATTTAAGTCTAATTAATTTAGATCTAATCTAAAATTAATTAGTACTTAAACTTAATCTTTCATATGTTTCATGGATCATAGACAGAAATTATTCATCTCCGAGATTGAACCTGAACCTCATGTGTAATGCTAGCTAGACATAGTCAACTCTTCAATCCTATTTGATCCATAATTCAATTCTCAATCAAGTTAGCTTATATGTTCAATCAAGTCAAGTACTTCTAGATTGGACATATAAACATAGGTCAATTCCTTCCTACTTTGTCTGACTTGTATGTGTGACTCCATAGGTTCAAACACTAAGCCGGTAGCACAGGAACCAATTTCTATACTAATCGAGATACTATCTAGCAATGATTTCTGATGTTCAGATAGATTGAATTATCGTAAAAGAATATTTCAGAACCCATACTCATAGTTACCATATAATTCATCCTTTTGACCCTGGATGCTCTAGGATGATCTCAGATTAACTGTCAACCGAGATTGCTTCATCCATATTATATTTCAACCTTTCAAATCTATCTCATGGATTATCTTGGTCAAGACTTTACTAAATTAAAATACAGCGATACATCAACTCCAATAATCCAGAGGGATCAATCCCATCTTGATCCACACACAGACTTCGCAAGTACTTGACTGTACCTAGTAGCCTTCTGTCACTGTATTAAAAATTCAGATAGTTCGGCATCAAAGCACAGTGAGTTGCTTGCAAGTCACTATGGTGATCTCAGATCTAAAGAATATTTATATCCATGTGTTTCGCGAGTAGCTCTTGACAGCAGAATCTCAGCAGGTGAGTTACTTATTCAGTGATGATGTACCCTTATATCTCATCTGTATGCCATACCAGTGTCACCACACTCCTTGGTTAAGAGGACAATCAACCCATATGGCACACAATGACCTTCACTCGATAAACGTCATCATCTCGTAATGACATATCATTTGGTCACGAACTTGTTTAAGAACTATACGATAAATCTTCTCTTTATCGTACACTAGCATAGTTCTAGGGACTTCATCACAGTATAAGAGTTCAAGGAAGATGTCACTTTGTGATGAAAAATATCAGAATAACTATTATTCAATAATTAATAATTCATATACAAGGATGAACTCAATCATCACATGATTGGTTTTAGGACACAATTCTCAATACTATCTTTTTCAAGATATCCATTTAGGAAGGCAGTTTTCACATCTGTCTACCAGATTTCATAATCATGAAAGATTGCTATGACAAGCAGAGTATGGATAGATTTCAGCATGATTATGGGTGAAAAGATTTCATGATAGTCAATGCCTTCGTGTTGACTATAACCTTTTGAGACTAGCCTTGCCTTATAGGTCTCTATCTTACCATCTGACCCAATTTTTTTTTTATAAATCCATTTACACCCAATAGGTATAATACCTTTAGGTAGATCTACTAAGAACCAAACCTGGTTGGAATGTATGGAGTCAATTTTTGACTTCATCGCATCCATCCATTTCTCGGAGTCTATATCTAACATTACTTCATCATAGATTTTGGGATCATTCCTAATATCCCTATCTCCCGCAAGAAATGCTTCCTCTAAATTTTGTGTAAGAATACCCAAGTACTTGGATGTATGCCCTAGAAGCCAATCTTGGCTAACGCATATTATATCTCTAGGACATAGTTTTATACTTATTGGACAGTTATATTACCATTTATATTTATGTGTCCATGAATCATCCAAGAAATTAACAAAATGATGATACATATTCTCAAAGAGTTGAGAATTTGAGGCATGTATCATTGATGGTTAATTCTTAAATTACTTCTGGTCATAGGAACATCATGGGGATGGTGATTGATCTGGATAGATCAATGCACGGATCACTTTCTTCGGGCAGATAAGTCTCGAGTCTGCAGTATAGAGATACTGGAGCGAGAGTGCAGGTGGTTATTAAAGAACAATTAGCACTGAGTGTGACCAACACAAGAAGTCACGTGGATGTCTGCTCACTCGTTAGTGACTTTCTCGATGCTGTAGTTGTATGACTGATTCTTTGATCTGAGATGATACTACTACTCACAGTGAGGTTGCTGGAGTTTGATTAACACATCAACATGAGTCTTAATGAGCCTTTGTAGTAGATGTTGGCGACAGTTGGTCCACGTTGGAGTGAGGTGTGCATCAAGATGAGATCTATTGAACCTAACAGAAGAGAGTTGTCTTATGAGATTTAAGAGGCTGAGTCCTTAAGTCTATGGCCATAGCAGTATGACTGATGGAAAAAAATTTTATAGAGTCACATATGAACTCGACTGATTGAATCTATCATATGATCAATATTGAGATTTGATGATTTATCTATGACCTACCATCTGGTCAGAACTCATGATAGAGGGACTGTATCATATGTTAACTGTACCTAGAGGTTCATCTTTTATTCTGTTGGATTACCACTACATACTGTTAAGTGTCACTGATGGATTGTGAGACTCACAAGCATCATCTTGATGATCAATGATCCTTGGTGGGTAGAGTTGGAATTGTTCCAACCCATTGAAAAGAGTTTCAATGATATTGTGATAGGAATCACAATATATCTCACTACTAAACAAAATAAAACCTATGGGATCACACACAGAAAAGAAGCTTTTGATTGATCAAATGGTTGAATTACAAATATAAATCGTAGCAAGATTTGATTATCAATTTGATTGATAATTGATCCAATACTAATATTGCATTATGTAACTCACTAAAGAATTAGTGAGTTATAGAAGGATTAATTAGCAATAGGATTGCTAATTAGCTCAATTTGATTGAGCAATGGGGCTTGCATCAAGTCTAATTTGATTGGATTTAATTTGACTCATTATGGGTTTAATTTGATCAATCTAATAGGATTATAGGATAACTCCAAAAAGATTGGATGATTAGTCCCAGTTGAATTAGGATTTGGATTTGATCCAATTTCTAATTAGACTACGATGTATGAATTTTTAATTAGACTAAAAATCTTTATTTTTATGGATGCACTAAATCTTAATTAGATTAAGATTAAAAATTAAGTTTAACTCAAGTATCAGAAAAGAGTCTAATAGGACTAAGACTCCTCCAATTAAGAAACATAAAATCTAAATAGATTGGGCTCCAAATCAGATTTAATTTTTTATCTATTTGAGTCTAATCTGATCCTAATTTGATTAAGATTAATTGATGTTTTATTTAATTTAAAATAGCCACCTAATCTAAGAGTCCCATGTTCTTGAAATATCTTGATTCTATGTGCTAAAAGGACTCCACACCACCTTGTATTTGTGCGCCGAAAAGACCCACGCCCCAAACTAGATTTTCAACATGATTCCTCCTCTTTATTTTGCATGTAAGAAAGAAGGATTTCATCCCTTATTCACATGTATTAGCTGGTGTGAAACCTGGTTGTTGGGCGGCACAAAATTAGGAGAGTCCAAGGTTACAAGGACTCTTGATTCCTATCCAAATTAGAACTCATCTCTTGGTCTATTTAAACCCACCTTATGGGATGGTTTGGTGGGAGGTATGGATCAGGTTTGATGCCAAAAGAAAGGGCCTTTTGTGTGTGAAAAACAAGGGAGAAAAAAGATGGGACGGCGTCTTGGTTGTAGGCATGAGGTAAGCTTATTTTATCCCTTCTTTCTTGCGACAACCAAGAGTTGGTTGTTAGAACATCTTCTTCTCCTCCACTTGTCCATGTTTAGATATAGATGTCTCTTCTTCTCTTTGTCCAAAAGTTGGACAAAATTTTTACAGCTCTATTGTAGAGATTTGTGCATGGATTTTAGGAAGAAAAGAGAAGAAAGGTTCTTCTTATGATCTCTAGCATAGAGATCAAGATCCTCCTACATCTTCTTGTTCTCCAAGAGTGTTTTAAGAAAAAAGAAAATTTTCAACCATTAAGATGTAATCTCTGCAAAGGACCTAAGACTCCAATGAGATCAAAAGACTTCTGATCAGATCAGAGTCTCATGTGGATATCCGTAGAGGTCGAATGTTTGTACGACTAAAAAGGACCTTTAGAAGACATCCATGATCATTTGTTTGCATTGAAGATTGATCCATATCCATATATATTTTATATTTATTTATTTTTATTTAATTTTTATATTTGAATCTTATCTCACATATGATGATCCTATTATAGTTTGAAGATTTGATCTTATGCATGCTTAGATTAAATTAGATTTAATCTAAAAATTTTAAAATTCCGCTGCATACTTGCTTTGTAAAAACATGCATGCATGAAATCATAAAACTCTAACACTTTCAGGAGGATGGGCGACCCTATTTGATCTATGAGGTGGAGGAGTTATCACATCTACTGGCTCATTATTGGGTTCAAATTCTTAGACTCGATGCTCTTTAGAGACTTTCTCTTTAAGCTCAATCTTCCTCCTACTATCTCTATCTTGGATAAACTTTTTTTTAAAAAATACGACATGATGGCTCACAATCACATTGTGATCCTTAGAAAGATAGAAGTAGTATCTCATGATTTCCTTAAGATACTCTATAAAGCGAGCCCTAAAGGACCTAGCCTTTAACTTATCCACCTGCTGTCCCTTGACATGGGTCAGACATTATCAAATCTTGAGATACCCAAGAGTGGGCTTCTTACCATGCCATAACTCATATGGTGTGATAGGAACAAATTTAGAGGAAATCTAATTCAAAAGATGAATCGTAGAAAGCAGTGCATGTCCCCAGATAAAGACAGAAAGGTCTGTGAAGCTCATCATAGACCAGACCATATCTAATATGATCAAATTCCTCCTTTTGGATATCCCATTGAGCTGAGGCATCTCTGAAGGTGTCCACTGTGAGATTATACCATTATCTTTGAGATAGTCTCAAAATTTCTCACTAAAGATTCTCCTCCTCGATTTGATCGAAGAACCTTTATGGGTTTTCTTGTCTATTTTTCTACTTCATATCTGAATTCTATAAATTTTTTAAAGGTATTAGATTTTTGGTGCATCAGATATATGAACCCATATCATGAATAATCATCCGTAAAAGTTATGAAGTAGACATAGCCATCCTTTGCTTGTATATCAAATGGACCACACACATCAGTGTGTACTAGGGCTAATATCTTAGTGGCCCTTTCTCCTTATCCTACAAAGGATAGCTTGATCATTTTTTCTTGAAGACACAATTCACAGTCTGGATAAGACTCGAAAGTCAATGGTCTGAGAAGATCATCTTTCTCTAGTTTGTTGAGTCTGTCCTCTCCAATATGACCTAGCCTAAGATGCCACAGATATTTTTGGCTAATCCTATCTCTAGGTCTCTTGGACCCTATGGCATTCACAATTTGCTCGTTAATATTTATACTCACATCCGTATGTAAATAATAAAGTCCGTCAATCAAGAAAGCATGTGCACTAATTTTATTTTCGAAATAAATTGAATACATATCTTTATTGAAATAAAAATTATAGTTATCTTGTGCCAGCACAGAGATAGAAATCAAATTTTTACTGACATAGGTACATAATAATAGTCTTTCAAAAGCAAACTAAGTTCTAATGGTAGTCACATAGGATAGGTTTCGATGGCCACAATAGTAACCCTTGCTCCATTACTGATCTGGAGAGTGATCTCGCCTTCCCTCAGCCCCCTAACTTCTTCAAGATCCTGCATAGAAGTGCACAAATGAGCACTTGAACCAGAATCTAGAATCTAACTAGAAAAAGAGAAAATTGTTAGATTAGTTTCAATAACAAGCAATTCAGATATACCTTCAGAAGGTCCATCTTTCTTTCTACTCTTGACAGTCGCCAGGTAGGCCAGATAGTGCCTTCTCCAGTGGCCTTTGACATTGCAATGAAAATATTTTTCTTTATCATCGACCTTCTTCGAAACCTATTTCTTAGGCTTAACCTCATTCTTTTGCTTCTTCGCAAGCTTTTTCTTCTTCTTAAAAGAAGATTTTCTTTTAAGGGAAGCCCACTCCATAGCTAGAACTATGCCCTTTGAACTCTTCAAGGTGCCCTCTACTGTTACCAGCATAATCAATAACTCAGGCAAAGTGGCATCGATTTTATTCATGTAGTAGTTTATGATGAATTGCCCATATGAATCAAGAAGAGATTGGAGGATCAGATCCACCTATAATTTCTTATCCATATTCATACCGAGCTTCTGAAGCTCTTCTATGTCCTTGATCATTATTAAACAATGATCATTGATGGACTGTCCATCACACATCTTCACTCTAAAAAGTCTTCAAGAGACCTCAAAGTGAGCTATGCAACTCTATTCACCATACAACTCTTGCAGGTGAGTCAGCGTCTCCCTGGCAGTCCTCATGTCTTCATACTGTTACTGAAGATCATTGGACATGGATGCTAAAATATAGCACTTTGCCTTGTTATCTTCATCTATCTATTTCTCAAATGTAGCTCGTTGATTAGGGGATGGCTGAGTAGGTAACACAGGCACTTCCTGATCTAGGACATGGGTGAGTTTCTCAGAGATAAGAACAATTCTCAGATTTTAGAGCCAGTCTTTGTAATTGGTGCCGGTCAACCTATTGGTATCGAAGATTCAGACTAAGAGGTTGGTACTCAATATGGTTATCTATAGAGAGAATAGTTTTTAGTCAGATTTTTATACTTATAAAATTATTTATTCTAAAGATTTTAAAAATAAACAAAAACTCCCATAATTTTTTTGAATCTCCCACACTCTTTGGGTGGAGAAACGAAAATCTATATGCGATCGATTTCAAGTGGGTACTATAGTCTCATTAATCTATACACACCTAATCTAACAGTTATTGGTGAGTACAAATCAATAAGTGGACAATACTTTATCCATTGCTTCACTAAGCAAGATGCAGTGGGCTTGGTCTCTAAGTTTTGTGGCCTCACCTAATAGTTATGACACATTTCTTAGTTAAGTCAGACCCATCATTCATCAGTGGATGTAAAGCCATCATTGAGACTCTCACCTAACGGTTATTAGGCCCAACCTCATCTCTACCCCAAGACATCAAATATTAATAGAGTGGTTGTACCTTTCTGATGCAACCGAACCACTGTAACCAGCCAAAAATGATCAACACCAGGAAGGCACCTGCATCTCTACAATGATGGAAGACCTCTAGACTTAATATTTAGTGAGGAGATTTAGATTTAGGTCTCTTCTAAATTAGCATATTTGATATCTGACTGACTATATTCAGGTTAGTACATCAACATGTCTAACCAGTCTAGTCGGCATGGGTGAACTCGAGTCAACAAGTAACCTAACATGAACTAAATCTTCCAAGATGGCCAGGTAAGTTAAGATGCATGGGGATCCCTCCGTTTCATTCCTTAGACACCAATCAAAATTGACCAAGTCAGCCAACAAAACCAATTAAATAACTACCATCCAAATACTTGTATTAGACACCAAATTGGTCGACTAGAATTAATTAGGTTAACCTTTTGAGATGAGTCCAAACCACTGAGCCAAATTTGATCTTGAGTCAATCAACTTACATCAAAATGTAAGTCAATGTGACCAACTACAACAAAACTCGACTTTGAGCCCCTCTGATCTAATCCTAATCATCCATCGATTAGGTTCAATCAATTGCTCAAAATTAAAAATAGGTTCTAGCCTGATCTAATCAATGAGACCCTAATTGTAGTTTAATCACTTAGATCTAATTTGTTCAACCCATATCTACATGCAACAACACACTTTTAAATCTAAAAATAATTTTTAGATTATATTTTATTACATGTAATTAGTGGCTTATGATCTTGAAATTATTTCAGATCTAAACCTAATGTCATATATCAAATATATGTAGTTTCAGATCTAAATTAAATATGCATCACATATACATCAAATTTTAGATTTAAAATTAAATCTAAACATATCAAATATATGCAAAAATAGATCTAAAATAATGATTAAAATATTTTAAAAATATTTTTTCAAAAATTGATTCACATCAAACTAGGACAACCTTTACAATATAGGGGGTAAACCCTATATTAGGACAACCTTATATCAGTTTGATGTAAACTTTTAATCATTCTAATTTTAGATATAAATTTAAAATTAAATATATCAAATATGTTAATTTTTAGATCTAAAAAATTAATTTAATTACTTTGAAAATAGTTTTTAAAATTGATCAATCTTGTGCTTGGACAACTTTTGCAATATAGAAAATAAATCCTATATCAAGATAATCTTATATCAGTATAAAATTAATTTTAAATTATTAAAACTTTTAGATCTAATAAAAAAATTAGATCATATATGTTTTCAAAAATCTGTAGCTCTGATACCACTGTTAGAAAATCGGATAGACAGCATGTGTATATTTCAAAACCTTTTTAAAATGCAGCAGAAAACAAACGGATTAAACCCTTTAACCCCACATGCATAATATTAAATCTAATCCTACCCAAACCTCAGAAGAAAACAAACATATAATCTAGAATTTAGAAGAAGTTTGAGATCGGATCTCAATACCTTGGCGCGGTAGATATTCACCGCAATCGATGATCATAGATTCATAGATGCTCAAGCTGCACATGTGTCCGACCTCTATGGATATCCTCTGAGATCAACCTTGAACTGATCTCCTCATTATAGATTCTTCTTCTCCAAGTAGAATTTGATCCTTAGAATTTAGATCAATGCCTTGATCTAGACTACAGGATCAACTCTTTGATCTGCAGCCTTCTTCTTCTTCTCCTCATTCTTCGCTCTTGAAGATAAATCACCTCTACCATATGGCATGTGGAAAGTGGGACGCCCAACTCTTGGGCATGGAAGAGAAGAGAGGGAGGAGAGGAGGCATGGAGAAGGGAGAGGGAGTGGTTTGTTTCATAAAACTTCTAACAATTAAAAATCTTAGGGACATTCTCTTTATATAGGCACTACCCTGACTCATAATAGGAATCCAATTATCTTAAAAAGATAGATCCTTATCTCATAAGAATTTTCTATCTTTTAATCTAATTTATGTCAATTAAAATTAGATATAATTGATAAATAATCAGCCTCTTTAGATAGGTACAAGGGGCACCCTATCTCTATAGGGTAGGTAGTTTGGGGCGCCAACACTTGGTGCCCCTTAAGGGGTTTCATGCCATATGAGAGGGGACGTGGCCCCACTCTCTCTCCTCCATGCCAATCCATAAGAAGGGGGCGAGCCCCACTTGCCATATCCAAGGGGTTGGCGCCCCCTGGTCTTGCCAAAAAGAGAAGATGGTACCTTTCATCTTTTCATCTATTTCACATGCATACTTAAAGATAATTAGGAGATAAAGAAGAGATAATGTTAGAATAATTATGCCAACTAATTAACTTAGTCAAATCTTCTTGGCTTATAATTAAGAGCTCAATTAAATTCAAATAAATTTAGGTTAGATTCAAGGCTATGGACTTGATCAAATTGAAGTCTCGAGAAGAGTTAAGTTTAACCATATGCTAGCATGGTTCTCATAAACCTAATAAGATTTCAATAAATCCTAACCCAATTAGAACTTTATAAGTTCAATTGATCAATTCAAGATTAAAACCCTTAATGTATGACCCTATAGGTTTCATTCTATCTAGTAGTGAGATATATTGTGATCTCCATCATAATATCATCGAAACTCTTTTTGATAGATTAAAATATTTTCAATTCTATCCTTTGAGGGTCATCGATCATCAAAATGACTTCTGATAAGTCTCACAATCCATCAGTGACATCTAGCAGTATGTAGTGATAATTCAGTAAAATAAAAGTATGAACTCTTAGATGCAATTATCGTATGATTTAGTCCTTCTATCGTGAGTCCCGACTTGACAGAGTTATGAAAAATTCATCAGATCCCATTGTCAGTCATATGCAAGATTGGCTTGACTTGAGTTTATTTGTGAATCTCATAGACACTCTTTTCTAGTATTCACACTTGCTTCAGCCAAAAAATTTCTGAACTCATCTCGTAAATTACATAGGACTTCTC
Organism: Elaeis guineensis; assembly: GCF_000442705.2. Lineage (NCBI taxonomy): Eukaryota > Viridiplantae > Streptophyta > Magnoliopsida > Arecales > Arecaceae > Elaeis > Elaeis guineensis. The sequence continues at coordinate 39,317,347 of NC_026003.2, forward strand.
ATTTTCTACCAAAATTGATAGATTCCATCTAGATGCATCCTACTCCAAACAACGAATCTGAACCTACTAAACCCAGCATACACAGTAAGGATCTGAATGGCTAGAAACTAAGAGAATGTACAGTCAAACTCAGTAGCTTTGCTACGAAATAGCCAATGACACCGCATTCAAAGGACCACTCACACCACTACAGCATCAAGAAGATCACTGACGAATGAGTAGACATTCATGTGGTTCTTGTGTTGGTCATATTTAGTACAAATTATTCTCTAACAATCACCTGCACCTTCATCCCAGTGTCCCTACACTATAGGCTCGAGACTTATCTACCCACAAGGAAGGTGAACCATGCACTGATCTCAAATGGATTGATCATTGTTCTTTGTGATAATTTTTTGATCAGGAGCATTTAGAAATTAAGCACTAATTAATGTATATCTCTAATTTTTAATACTTTAAAAATATATAAAAATCATCTTTATTAATTTTTAGGATAAATCATAGACGCATAAACATGATTGGAATCAAAAAGTCCTTTATTGATAATAAAAAGATTACAAGTATAAGTTTAAGTCCTAAAATTATATAATGTGTCAGCCAACAATTGACTTTTAGGACATAAATCTAACACTATGATGGTACGATTGCTCACAGTGAGACTATTGGAGTTTGACTGATACATAAACACGACCTTATTGAGTTTTTGTAGTGAATGTTGGTAATAGTTGGTTTATTTTTAGAGCAGAATATACATCTAGATAGAATCTATTGACATTAATAGAAAAGAGTAGTCCTATGAGATTTGAGAGGCTAAGTTCATAAGTCTATGACCACTGTAGTGTGTATGATGAAAAAGAATTTTTATGAGAATCACAATTAGACTGGAGCTGATCTTATCTATCATATGACTAATGATGAGGTTTGACGATTTATTTATGACCTGTCATCTAATCGAAACTCATGATAGAGGGACTGAATCATATGAAAATTATACCTTGAGATTCTTTTCGATTCTATTGGATTGCTCCTACATACTACTAAGTATCACTGATGAATTGTGAGAGCTCAATAAGATTGCTCAGGATCGATGATTTTTGTTGATTTAGAGTGAAATCATTCTGATCCATTGAAAAGAATTTCAATGATACTATGATAAAGATCATGATATATCTCACTAGCAGATAGAGTTGAACGTATGAGGTCATATAATAAAAGGATTAGATTTGGATTAAGCAATTGGTCTTATAAAGTCTCAATTGGGTTTGAAAAAATCTTATTGGATTTAGGATAACCTTGCTAGCATAAGGTTGAACCCAATTCCTCTTTTAAATTTGAATTACTTATTTAATAAGATTAATTCAAGATAAGTATCTACTAAAAATCTAAATGAATTAGATTCATTGGGCTCCAATTATTGGGTGCCATGAGTTTTGGATCATATACATTAGGGGTTCAAACCCCTGATCAATTTTTTGATTGAAATTAGTGGGGCACCACTTGATTTGATCAAGTGTGGACGTGCCCACTTCATTGGTGGCATTAAGGATGAGAGAGAGGTGGCCCCTCTTTTTTGAGTGGCATGTGAGAAAGATCCCTAGAGGGTGCCAAGTGCTGGCACCTCCTTCATTCTCCTTGGCATGGTCAAAGATAGAGGTATATAACGAGTCCTAATATGAGTAAGACTCATACTATGGGGCTAATTTGGTTTTGAATAGGATTCATGAAAGAATAATACCCTATAAGCCAATAGCATATGGAATGTAATCGGGTGTTTTCTATAATTTTATCTTCTAAACTCATGAATTAATATTATTATTTAATAAAATAGATATTTTTGATTCATTATATGCTGTATCTTATTATTTTTTTTAAGATTATAATGAACCCCATAGATCTAGGCAATGATTTTAGGGTCGTGATGAGATCATATCCATGAGACCTAAATCCTTGAAAGCCATGACCTAAAATATTCTCAATCATTGGTTCATTGAGTCGGAGATCAATGATACCGGTAAGACTGGCATATCCTTTGTATGCTCAGAGACGAAGATGGTTGAACTCACAATCACTTGTGTGGTGATACTAATACAAGAATGTGGGTGCTCACTAGAGAATGAGTTCACTGAATAGACCTACGAAAGAATATCTAATGGAGTCTTATTTGCATATCAGCTGATAGTTCTCTAATGGGAGTTGTATAAGTGGTCCTTTAACTTGAGATTGCCATGGTACCTTGTGTACATGAATCTATATTTTGGTTCACTTCCTAACTTGATTCTCTGATTGTTGTATGGGATATTTTGGATGTGGTGAAGTATGCATGAAGGTTGTGAGTAATCAATAAGGATCAGTCACTCTTAATAAAAGGAGCGAACATCCTATGTGATCTCATAAGTCGATGATTTTGAAAACCTTTGGCTAAGTAGGATGATAATTAGAAAGAGATTTTTAATATATCATCAATTGAATCAACACCTTTTGAATGAGATATATATAGATAAGTAATTAAATTTGACATATTTTTATATCCACAGCTCATTTGGGATGTTATTTGACTGAAGGATTGAATTACACGTAACTTGTCACTGAAGGGTATTTTGATAATTTTTTATCAAAATTTCAAATATTTTGGATGGTCATGATATGTTGTTAGATATCAATTTTGACTTATGAACTCATCAGAATTAAAAGAGTTTAATTCAATAATTAATTAGAAAGAGTCCTAGTTGATTAAAATTCTTGAGCTAATCTAGGCTGATCTGATTAGGGTTATGACAGAAGTCCATATCCACTACTGGCTAGATTTGAAACCCAATAGATCACACACTTTAGAATTTGATCTTGATTTGATTTAATTAAGATTTAATATAAATCTTAAGGGTTAATTTGATATGCGAGCATATTGTATTCACCCAAGTTTCTAAATTGACTCAATTCAAGGTGTTTGAGCTAAACTGAACCAGTTGCCTTTGACCTGATGGGATTGGGTCTAATTTAATTTGGTTCTTATCCAACATGGAAATATTTTAAGTATGGAAAGAGTCCTCTACACCCACTAGGTCTCACACCAAAATATTAATGCCGGCCCCTCTTAATTTGCATTGAGATATGAAGAGCCCTTCTTAATGAAGACTCTTATCTTATCTCTTTGTTTCTCATCTAGAACCTTAACTATTACATGTCAATTTATTATTGAAAATTTATGGGGCATAGAAGAGGAGGAGTCCTTCTGTGTGAAGACTCTTCTACACCAAAATAAATTACAATGATTTATTTCACTGCATGAGAAGTTGGAGCACCAAGAGTTGGCATGTAAAGTAGAGGCAATTGGCATGTAAAAGAGTTGGAGCACCTTGCTTGGTCCTTCCTCATGTCCCCTCTTCACCTATTTAAATGGGGCATCCCATATGGGCTAGGTGCTTGATTTTGGATGAAAAGTAGAGGCAATTGGCATGTAAAAGAGAAGAAAAATTTTGAAAAAAATTTAAGAAAAATAGAAAGGAAAAATTAAGAGGAAAAGTTGTAAGAAGGGTGGTGAGAAAATTAGCAAGTATTGCTAATTGATCCTAGGGTTTGATTTTTTCAAGTGTTGGAGCCCAAAATCAAATCCTAGGTTATGAGATTTCTAAAGAGTGTCTTCTTGGCATGATTTTGATGGCAAAATCAAAGGTGATTAGATTTTCATATGATCGTACTTTGAGTTTGAAGCTGACAGTGTTCTTGAGAAGACAAGACTGTGGCAGCACACCAGTTAGGAAAAACTTTGGCCAACTTTTATATGGATTACTGTTGGAGGGCTTCTACTTTGAAGTCTTGTGAAGATCACCTATTAGATTTGTACTCTAGAAACTAATTATTGACTAACACATTATGTACTTACAGGGTCTAAACTTGTACTTGTAATCTTTTTATTATCAATAAAGGGCTTTCTCATTCCAATCATGTATATGTGTCCATGATTTATTATAGAAATTAACAAAGATGGTTCCTGTATATTTTTAAAGAGTTAAGAATTTGAGATATACATTAATTAATAATTAATTTTTAAATGCTCCTGATCAATAAATCATTACAGAAGACAGTGATCAATTTATTTGAGATCGATACACGATTCACCTCCCTTATGGGCAGATGAGTCTTGGGTCTACGGTGTAGAGACACTGGGTTGAAGGTACGGATGGATGTCAGAGAATAACTTACACTGAGCATGACCAACACGAGAACCACATGGATGTCTACTTACTCATCAGTGGTCCTCTCGATGCTCAGTGGTGTAAGTGGTTCTTTGACTTACGGTGTCATTAGCTATTCACAGCAAGGCTACTAGGTTTGACAGCATATTTTCTTGGTTCCTAGCCATTTGGGTTCTTGCTGTGTATGTTGGCTTCAGTAAGTTTAGGTTAGCTATTTGGAGTAGGATGCACCTAAATAGAATCTATCAATCTTGATAGAAAAGGAGAAGTTCTAAGTGATTTGCGAGATTATGTTTAGAAAATTTTTGACCTAAGTAAGTATGAATACTGAAAAAAAGTTTTCACGAGATTCACAAATGAACTTGAGTCAAGTCAATTTAGCATATGACTGACGATGGGGTCTGATGAGTTCTCTATAACCTCCGTCAAATCAGGACTCATGATAGAAGGACTGAATCATACGATAATTATACCTAAGAGTTCATACTTTTATTCTACTGAGTTGCCACTACATACTGCTAGGTATCACTGATGGATTGTGAGACTCAATGGGCATCATCTTGATGATCGTTGGTGCTCGAAGGGTAGAATTGAAAATATTTCAATCCATCGAAAAGAGTTTCGATGATATTATGATAATCACAATATATCTCACTACCAAATAGAATAGAACCTATGGAGTCACACATTAAGGGACTTAATCTCAAATTTGTAAATTGGACTTATGAAGTTTCAATTGAATTAGAGTTTATTGAAATCCTATTAGATTTATGAGAACCATGCTAGCACATGGTAAAACCTAATTCTTCTCGAAACTTCCATTCGATCAAGTCCATAGCCTTGAACTTAACCGAAATTCATTTGGATTTAATTGAGCTCTTAATTGTGAGCCCAAAAAAATTTGATTAAGTCAATTAGTTGGCATAATTATCCTAACATTATCTCTTCTTTATCTCCTGATTATCTCTAAGTATGCAAGTGGAATAGATAGAAGATTGGGTGGCATATCTTTTTCTTTTTAGAATTTTTTTGGTGCCAAATCCTTGAGGGGCCCACCCCCTCTTATGTGTCATGGTGTGGAGGAGAAAGATTGGAGTCCACGCCCCATCTCTTTATTGGAATTCAAAGTTTGGTGTATGCATATGTATTTTAAAATATTATTCTCTAAACACTGCAGCAGAGAATAAGATTAAAATATTTTAAATCTAAATTATACATATATGAAAATATAAAATCATATGGATCTATTTCATATGCTGAAATTGATATATATTAAAATTTGAATTGTGATCAAATTACATACCTATTTTGCAATCCTTTTCTTCAAATCTGATCTGAAAGAGAAGAGGTTCTCTCCTAGCCACATAAGTGTCTGACCTCTATGAGTATCTACTCAGGATCAGTCTGGAACAGCTCTCTTTAATCTAAATTTTTGTTCTCCAAAATTCGGCCTACTAAATCTGAACGAAGTCTGAATTGTGATCAATGCTTTATCTCTTTCTTTGATTTTCTTCATCTCCTCTTCTCTAGAGTTTTTTCTCCTTGTTATATGCTGCTACCAGGTGCTAGAAATCAGTAAGAAAGAGGCACCCAACAGCCTTTGGGTGTGGGACTCCTTGGGACGCGCATCTCAAGAGAAAGGGGGTATGGAATGCCTAAGGGAAGAGAAAGGGAGAGGAAGAGAGGGTATGGGACTTCTCTTTTGGCATATGGGGTTGCTAGTTTGGATGCTCTAGGGACCTTAAGAGAGATTCTTTTAAATAGGCACAAGGATTGAATCCTATTCAATATCATAATACAAGTCCTACTTGTATTGGAAATCCTTATAACTTGAGTTATTCAACTTAGATTAGGAATCCATTTAGGTGCCAGTGGTTAGAGCCCTTGCACCCATAATAAAATACTTCAAAACACACCCAAGAGATGCTCCATAAGAGAACTAAAAGCCTTTTAATCAATAGACATACCCAACTTGATCAAATCAAGGTGGCACCCAAGAATAACTATCAAAGAAATTAATTAGGGACTTGCATCTTTAATTTATGTGATCCATAATCTTAGCACCTAATAACTAGAGTCTCATAAATCTTATTCATATAGGTTATTAGCAGGTAATTAAGCTAGAATTATCTTATCAAATAAATAATCCCAACGGAAAGAGGAATTGGGTCTAACCATATGCTAGCAAGGTTACCATGAACCCACTGGATTTCTCTAAACCCAATTAACACTTCATAAGCTCAATTACTAATTTCAGGCCTAATTCTTTTATTGTGTGATCCCATAGGTTCAATTCTATCTAGTAGTGAGATATACAATGATCTCTATCAAAGTATCATTGAAACTCTTTTCAATGGGTTGGAATAATTTCACTCTAACTTAGCAAAGATTGTTGATCCAGAACAATCTTAGTGAGCTCTCACAATCTACTGGTGACACCTAGCAGTATGTAGTGGCAACCTAGTAGAACTGAAATAAATCTCTAGATGTAGTTAACGTGTGATTCAGTCCCTTTATCGTGAGTTCTGACTAGATGGCAGGTCATAGATAAATTATCAAATCTCAACATCAGTCATATGATAGATTCGATTAGTTCAAGTCTAGTTATGACTTCTATAGAAACTTTTTTCCATTAATCACACTGTTGTGGCCACAGACTCTTGGACTTAGCCTCTCAAATTTCATAGGACTACTCCTCTCTATCAAAGTCGGTAGATTCCATCTTGATGCTCACCCTACTCGTACAGTGGACCAACTATCACCAACATCCACTACAAAGGCTCAGTGAGACCTATGTTTATATGTCAAACTCCAACAGTCTCACTGCGAGCAGTAGTACCATCTCAAGTCGAAAGATCAATCACACAACTACAGCATCAAGACAATCACTGACGATCAAATAGAAATCTAAGTGATCTCTCGTATGGTCACACTCAGCACTAGTTGTTCTCTAACAACTACCTGTATTCGTCACCCTGTGTCTCTACATAGTAGATCAGAGACTCATCTATCTCGAAGAAAGTGATTTATGCATCAGTCTATCCAGATCCATCACCATCCTCATGATGATCCTATGATCAGGGGTATTTAAAAATTAAATACATATCTCTAATTCTCAACACCTTGAGAATATGTATTAAAACTAATTTTATGGATGATTCAAGGACACATCACATTTGAATGAAAAAGAAATTATCCTTTTATTATCATATTAATATATTAAATATAAAATTATGTCCTAGATTTATTACAATGTGTCAGTCATATTAGCTTCTAGGACATACATCTAACAATCTTCCACTTGGACTAAAGTCAATTGGCCACAAATCTAAGTGTCATCTTCTCAAGGTGGACTTTCATTTTCGGTTGGCTCGACTGCTTAGTCAGTGGGTCTGCCATGTTGTCCACAGAGTTAGCTCTTTGCACCTCAACATAAGGTAGTCGCATATATCTGTGCTCTATGTGTTTGGACTTCTAGTGAGATCTTGGCTCCCTAACAAGGGCTATGGTACCATTATCTTTGCAGTACTATACCATGATATTTAACACCATGACATCCAGTTCTAAAACTAACATTAGAATTAGAATTCATCCCACACATCTACAGCATAGTCAACCTCTATTAATTGATTAATCAGAACCCTTCCAATATATTGAACAAAAATATTCTCTGATGTAAATATTCTATCATCAAGATCAGACATTAAGTCTGAATCAGTATGCCCCTCGACTCACAACTCAGAATTACCTCCAAAGATCAAGAACAAATCCTTAGTCCTTCTTAAGTACTTAAGGATATTCTTCACAGCTATCTAGTGCTCCTCGTTTGGATTTGATTGATATCTGCTCATGACACTCATGGCAAGAGCAATATCAAATCGAGTATATAACATGACATACATGAGGCTCCCTATCGTCGAGGCATAAGAAATCTTACTCATACACTGTATCTCTTCAGATGTGGTTGGACACATCATCCTGGAGAGACTAATATCATACCTAAGAGGTAAGAGATCTTTTTTGAAGTTTTTCATACTGAACCTCTTCAGCTCCTTCTCTATGTACAGCTTTTGTGACAAGCCAAGCATCCGTTAAGGTCGATCCCTATAGACCTTTATTCTGAGAATATAGGATGCTTTCCCTAGATCTTTCATAGAGAATTCCTTGGACAACCATCTTTTGACCATGGTCAGTATGAGAATATCATTTTCAATAAGGAGAATATCATCCACATATAATATGAGAAAGGTGATCGCACTCCCACTGACCTCCTTGTATACACAAGGTTCTTTTTTATTTTTAATGAAATCAAATGATTTGATTGTCTCATCAAAATGATGGTTCCAACTCTGAGAAGCTTACTTTAATCAGCATATGGACCTTTGCAGCTTGCAGAATCTGTGATCACCATCATCGGATGTGAAACCCATAGGCTGCTCCATATAAATATCTTTCTCAAGATATCCATTCAGAAAAATAATTTTCACATCCATCTGTCAGATTTCATAATCATAGTAAGCTGCAACAGCAAGCAAAGTGCAGATGAATTTATTATGGCTACAGGCGAGAAGATTTTTTGATAGTCAATGCCCTCGCGCTGACTATAACTTTTGGCCACAAGTCTAGCTTTATAGGTCTCTACCTTACCATCGATACCTATCTTCCTTTTGTAGATCCATTTACACCCAATGGATATAATACCCTCACGTGAATCTACTAAAGTCTAGACTTGGTTTGAGTGCATCGAGTCAATTTTTGATTTCATAGCATCTAACCATTTCTCAAAATCGATGTCAGACATCATCTCGTCAAAGGTATTAGTATCATCAGTATGACCCCTATCTCCTATAAGAAATATTTTTTTTACTTCTTCTAAAAGCATACCTATATACCTTTCAGAAGGTCGGGAGATCCTGCTAGATCTATGAGGTGGTAGAGAAACATCAACTACTAGCTCATGAACTATGGATTCCTGAGAATCTATAGCTCTGGACTCTTTAGAGATTTTTTCTTCAAGCTCAACTAACCTTCCATGATGTTTTGACTCACAATCATATTGTGGTCTTGTGAAAAGTAGAAGTACTATCCTATGAATTTTTTGGATACCCTATAAAGTGAGCTATAATAGATCTATCCTCTAACTTATCCACCATCTATCTCTTGACATAGGCCGAACATCTCCAAGTCTTGAGATAACTCAGACTCAATTTCTTATCGAACTATATCTCATACGGTGTTGTAGGAACGGACTTTGATCCAACTCTATTCAACAAGTAAATGGCAGTTAACAAGGCATGTCCCCAAAGAAATAAGGGTAGATCAGTGAAGCTCATCATGGACCTGACCATATCTAATAAGATCTTGTTCCTCCTTTCGGATATCCCATGGAGCTGAAGCATTCTAGGAGGGGTCCACTGAGAGACTATGCCGTTGTTCTTAAGATATCTCAAAAATTTTTGACTAAGGTATTCACCTCCTCGATCAGATCAAAGAACCTTAATGGGTTTGCTTGTCTGCTTTTCAACTTCATACCTGAACTTCTTGAACTTTTTAAAGGCCTCAGACTTATGTTTCATCAGATACACATATTTGTACCTAGATAGATCATCGGTAAAAATAATGAAGTAGGTATAACCATCCTTAGCCTGCACATTAAATGGCCCACACATGTTGGTGTGTACTAGGGCAAGTAACTCAGTAGGCCTCTCCCTATGTTCTACAAAGGATAACTTGGCTATCTTTTCTCGAAGGTAGGATTCGCAAGCTGGATACGACTCTGAGTTAAGAGAGCCAAGGATCCCATCCTTTTTCAGTCTGTTTATCCTGTCCTCTCCAATATGGCCTAGTCTATGGTGCTATAAGTACTTCTGGTTAATTTCATCTCTGGATCTCTTTTGGCCTACGGCACTCACTATTTACTCATTTAGGTTCACATTCGTATTAACATGCAAGTGATAAAGACTGTCAATTAAAAGATCTCATACAAGTAATTTATTTCATAAATAAATAGAATAAAAATCTTTATTGAAATAAATTTTAAAACCTTCTTGTGCTAGCACAGACACAGAAATTAAATTTTGACTAACTACAGGAACATAATAATAGTCTTTCAAATCTAATCTAATACCAGATGATAATCGAAGAGAGTAAGTGCTAACGGCCTTTGCAGTAATTTTTACTCTATTGTCGATCTGAAGGATCATGTCATCTTTCCTCAACCTCCTACTTTCTATCAGATCCTGTATTGAGGTACATATATGAGCACTCAAGCTAGAGTCTAATACCCAACTAGAAGTAGAAGAAACTGTAAGGTTAGATTCTATTACGAGCATATCTTCGAAAGGTTTATCATCTTTTTGGATCATAGGCTCTCCAGGTATTTTGGATAGTTCCTCCTCCAGTGGCCTTCAACATAACAGTGGAAACACTTTCCTGTTGCCTCAGCCACTTTTGGACCATCCTTCTTCAGCTTGCTCTCTTTCTTCTGCTTCTTCGTAGATTTAACCTTCTTCCTTTCAGTAGACTTTCTTTTGAAAGAAGAAGTCCGCTCTATAATGAGAACAATGCCCTTTGAACTCTTTAAGGTATCCTCCATGGTGACCAACATGTTGACGAGTTCGGGAATAGTGCAGTCAAATTTGTTTATATGAAAATTCATAATGAATTGACTATATGAATTAGTAAGAGATTGAAGAATCAGATCCATCTGTCATATAGTGCTTATGGACAGACTGCCCCTCGTGCATCTTCAGATTGAAGAGCCTTTTAGATATTTTGAAGCACGTAGTATGGCTCTACTCACCATACAACTCTTGTAGATGAGTGATCATAGTACGGGCAGTGGGCATATGCTCGTGCTGGCTTTATAACTCATTTGACATGGATGCCAGCATATAACACTTGACCTGACTATCTTCGTTCTTCTACTTTTCAAAAGCAACTCTTTGGTCAGTAGTAGGATAGTTTGGTAGGACTACAGGATCCTGGTCGAGAACATGACTTAACTTTTTTAAGGTCAAGACAATCCTGAGGTTTCTAAGCCAGTCTTTAAAATTATTACCGATCAAATGATTGGTTTCAAGGATGCGGGCTAGAGGATTTGAGGCTGACATGATGGTTTAACTGCGAGAATAAAGATTCAAGTTAGATTTTTATACTTAATGTTTATATTTACTTCAAGGGACTTTAAGATACAAATAATGACTCCCACTAATTTATCAGATCCCTCCACTCTCCAGAAAGAAAATGGAAATCCTAATGCAATAAAAGATTTCTAGTGGGTGTTGCGGTCATATCGATGACATGCATCTCACCTAACAGTTATTGGTAACATGCACACCGATGCATCGACAACTCTTTGCCCAGATGCTTGACTAAGCATGTTGCAACAATTTGATCTCTAAATCATGTGGGCTCATCTAATAGTTATTGCCCATACTTCTTAGTTAAGTCGACCCACCATTCACAAGCAGGTGCAAGATCATCATTGGGTCTCTCACCTAACAATTATTGGGCCCAACCCCATCCTTACCCTGGAGCAACTCTTTGCTAATAGAGTGGTTGCGTATTCCTGATGCAACGAACCACTGTAACCAGTCGAGAACAATCAACGCTGGTAGCATGCCTGCATATCTACAATGGTGGAAGACCTACGGACTTAATATTTATAGAAAGATTTAGATTTAGGTCTCATCTAATCAGTCATCATATGACCGATCTAACTGGTATAGGCTAAACCCAACCGCTAAGCGACCTAATTCAAGACCCAAACTTTCAAATTGGCCAGATAAGTGGAGATCGGTGGGGGTCCCCCTGTTGCCTTCCTAAGACACCAATAAATTGGCCAGATCGATTAATGAAACTAATTAAATAATCATATCTCATTAACTTACCTTAGACACCAATAGGTCGATTGATCAGAATTGGTTAGCTCAAATGAATCAGGCTCAAACCAACGAGCCAAATTAGAACCTTAGATTAATCGATTCTACATATGGGATTTCATTGATTTGATCAATAATAATTATATGATCATTAACTTAATTAATCTGATCCTAATCAACACTTAACTTGGTTTGATCAATTACTTAATCAAATTAGACCCATATGACTCAAATCAAAAACTTTAAATGCAAACCTATTACATGACCTAATTAATGATTTTTCCATGATCAAAACTCTCATGCACAAACACAGATTTTAGATTCTAAAATTATATTTTAGATCTAAATTTATTATATGAAAGTAAGTTTTAAAATATAAAAATAATTTTTAGATTTTAACATACAAACATATATCATATATATGCATGTAAAATCAGATCTAAATAAAATTTCAGATCTAAGCATGATATTATATATCTCATATACTAATCATCAATTAGATTAAAAGTAAATTTATAATCTAAATATATAATCATATATCACATATATGAATCAAAATTTAGATCATATAAAAATTTCAGATTTCATGCATGCATCTATGTATTACATGAATATGAACTAGAACTCTTTCTAGATCAAAATTCAGATCTATGCATGCAATTACATATCAATAATATGTTCTAAAATTAAATCTAAAATTAAATTTTAGATTAGAAGATTTATCTATATATCTCATGTATCAAGAAAAAATCTGATTTTAAAACTTTTTCAAAAATATGTATATCAAAATTCAGCATATAAAAATCCATGGCTCCGATACCACTGTTGGAATTCGGGGTTTGGTGCATGCATATGTGTTTTAAAATTTTATTTTTTAAATACCATAATAAAAAATAAGATTAAAATATTTTTAATCTAAATTATACATGCATAAAAATATAAAACTATATAGATCTATTTCATATGCTAAAATTGATATATACTGAAATTCATATTATGATCAAATCACATACCTGTTTCACAATCTTTTTCTTCAAATTTGGATAGAGAAGAGGTTCTATCTTAGCTGCATAAGTGTCTAACCTCTATGAGTATCCACTTGAGATCAGTCAGGAATAGCTCTCTTTAATCTGAATTTTTATTCTTCAAAATTTAGCCTACTGAATCTGAATAAAGTCTGGATCGCGATCAACGCTTGATCTCTTTTCTTGATCTTCTTCTTCTTCTCTTCTCTAAAATTTTTTTTCTTACTATGTGCTACTACCAGATGCTAGAAACTAGTAAGAAAGAGGCACCCAACAGCCTTTAGACATGGGACTCTATGGGATGCGCGTCCCAAGAGAAAGTGGGTGTGGGATGCCCAAGGGAAGAGAAAGGGAGAGGAAGAGAGGGCATGGGATTTCTCTTTTGGTGTGTGGGGTTTCTAGTTTGGATGCTCTAGGGATCTTAAGGGAGGTCCCTTTAAATAGGCACAAGGATTGAATCCTATTCAATCTTATAATATAAGTCCTACTTGTATTTGGAATCCTTATAATTTAAGTTATTCAACTTAAATTAGGAATCCATTTAGGTGCCAACAATTAGAGCCCTTGAACTCATAATTAAACATCCCAAAACATACCTAAGAGATGCCCCATAAAAGAATTGATAGCTCTCTAATCAATAGACATGCCCAACTTGATCAAATCAAGGTGGCGCCCAAGAATAACTATCAAGAAAATTAATTAGGAACTTGCACCCTTAATTTATGTGATCCATAATCTTAGAAACTTAATAATTGGACTCTCATAAATCTTATTCATATAGGTTATTAGCAAGTAATTAAGTTATAATTATCTTATCAAATAAGTAATCCTAATGGAAAGAGGAATTGGTCCATCTATGTGCTAGCAAGGTTACCATAAACTCAATGGGTTTCTTTAAACCCAATTGACACTTCATAATCTCAATTACTAATTCTAAACCTAATTCTTTTGTTGTATGACCCCATAGGTTCAATTCTATCAGGTAGTAAGACATACAATGATCTCTGTTAAAGTATCATTGAAACTCTTTTCAATAGATCGAAATAATTTCACTCTAACACTACAAGGATTGTCAATCTAGAATAATTCTAGTGAGCTCTTACAATCTACCAGTGACACCTAGCAGTATGTAGTGGCAACTCAGTAAAACTGAAATAAACCTCTAAGTGTAGTTAACATGTGATTCAGTTTTTCTATCGTGAGATCTGACTAGATGGTAGGTCATGGATAAATCATCAAATCTCAGCATCAGTCATATGATAAATTTGATTAGCTCAAGTCTAGTTTTTTTCTATGAAAACTCCTTTCTATCAATCACATTGCTGTGTCTATAGACTCTTAGACTTAGCCTCTCAAATTTCATAGGACTACTCCTCTCTATCAAAGTCGGTAGATCCTATCTTGATGCGCATCCTACTCCTATAGTGGACCAACTATCATCAACATCCACTACAAGGGCTCATTAAGATCTATATTTATATTTTAGTCAAACTCCAGCAGCCTCACTGCGAGCAGTAGTATAATTTTAAATCAAAAAATCAATCACATAACTATAGCATCGAGACAATCACTGATGATCGAATAGAAATTCAAGTGATCTCTCATATGGTTATGCTCAGTACTAGTTATTCTCTAACAACTACCCACACTCATCGTCCTGTGTCTCTACACAATAGACCAGAGACTCATCTATCCTGAAGAAAATGATTTATGTATCAGTTTATCTAGATCAATCACCATCCTTATGATGATCCTATGATCGGAAGCATTTAGGAATTAAATATATGTCTCAAATTCTCAACACCTTGAGAATATGTATCGAAACTAATTTCATGAACGATTCAAGAACACATCACACTTGAATGAAAAAAAAAATTTTTTTATTGATTATATCAATATATTAAGTATAAAATTATATCCTAGATTTATTATAATGTGTCAGCCATATTGGCTTCTAGGACATACATCTCACTCTTTTGGCTAGAGATCCCTTTGTGGGGTGCAAAGAGTTGGCACCCGAACTACCTGACAAATATTCTATGATGCCACTTGTACATGCTTTAAAGAGATGATTAATTAATATTTATGTTTGATTTTATTTGACTTAAATCAGATTAAAAAGGTAGAAGATTCTTATAAGATAAGGATCTACCTTTTTATGTTGATTGGATTCCTTATATATGTCAGGGCAGTATCTATTTAAAGAGAGGACTCTAGGATTTTTTAAGTGGTTAAATTTTTTATCAAGAAAAATCTACTCTCCCTTCTCCATTCCTCCTCTCCTCCCTCTCTTCCTTTCCATGCCCAAAAGTTGGGTGCCTCTCTTCCACACGCCTAAAAGTAGTGTTGGTGACTTGAAGATTGTAGATCGAGGAGAAGAAGAAGAAGGCTATAGATCAAGGAGTTGATCTCGTAGTTAAGATCAAAGGAGTTGATCAAAGTTCAAAGGTTGAGATTCTTCTTGGAAAGAAGAATCTTCTATGAGGAGAAAGAAGTTTGAGATTAATCCCAATGGATACCCGTAGAGGCCAGACACGTGTGCGGCTCAACCTTCTATGAATCTTAGATCATCAAAAGTGATGAATTTCTACCCACGTAAAGATAATGAGATCTGATCTCATAATTATTTTTAAATTTTAGATTATTGATATGTATTTTCTCTTGGACTTGTGTAGGTTTAGATCTGATTTTTACATATGGGGTTAAAGGGTTTGATCCATTTTATTTCTGCTGTATGTTTTCAAAGTTTTAAAATTTACATATGCTATCTATCCGATTTTCTAACAGTGATATCAAAGCCATAGATTTTGAAAACACATATGATCTGATTTTTAGATTATATCTAAAAGTTTTAATGATTTAAAATCAATTTTGTACTGATATAAGATTGTCCTGGTATAGGATTTACCCTCTATATTGCAAAGGTTATCCTAGCACAAGATTGATCGATTTTGAAAATTATTTTTGAAGTAATTAAATCAAATCTTTTAAATCTAAAAATTAACATATGTGATATATTTAATTTATTTTTAGATCTAAAATTAGAATGATTAAAAATTCACATCAAACTGATATAAAGTGGTCCTGATATAGGGTTTATCTTCTATATTGTAAAGATTGTCCTAGTTTGATGTGAATCTATTTTTGAAAAGATATTTTAAAAATATTTTGATCATTATTTCAGATCTACTTTTATACATATTTGATATGTGTAAATTTAATTTTAGATCTGAAATTAATGTATATGTGATGTATATTTGATTTAAATCTGAAACCACATATATTCAATATATGAAACTAAGTTTAGATCTGAAATAGTTTCAAGATCATAAGCCATTAATTGCATACAATGAAACATAATCTAAAAATTATTTTTAGATCTAAAATTATATTGTTTCATGTGGGTATGGGTTGAACAAATTAGGTCTAAGTGAACATACTACAACTAGGGTCTAATTAATTAGACCAGGCTAGAACCCATTTTTAATTTTGAGCAGTTGATTGAACCTAATCGATGGATGATTAGGATTAGATCAAAAGGGTTCAAAGTTGACTTTAGTTATAGTTGGTCACATCGATTCATATTTTGATGTGAGTTGATTGTCTTAAGATAGAATTTAGATCAGTTATTTAGGTCTGTTTCAATAGATTAATCTAATCAATTCTAATCGATCAATTTGGTATCTAAGACAAGTATTTAGATGGTGGTTATTTAATTATGTTTGTTGTCTAACCTAACCAATTTTGATTGGTGTCTAAGAAAAGCAATGGGAGGATCCCCATGCATCTTAACTTATCTGGCCATCTTGGGAGATTCAGTTTCATGTTAGGTTACTTGTTGACTCGAGTTCACCCATGCCAACTAGGATGGTTAGACATATTGATGTGCTGACCTAGTTTAATCAGTTAGATATCAGATCTACTGATTTATAAGAGACCTAAATCTAAATCTCTTTATTAAATATTAAGTCTAAAGATCTTTCATCATTGTAGAGATACGGGTGCCTTCCTGATATTGATCATTTTCGACTGGTTACAATGGTTTGATTGTATCGAGAAGATACAACCACTCTATTGACATATAATGTCTCGAGATAGAGATGGAGTTGAGCCCAATAACTATTAGGTGAGGGTCCCAAAGATGGCTTTGCGCTTGCTGATGAATGATGGATCTGACTTAACTAAGGAATGTGCCAATAACTGTTAGGTGAGGCCACATGACTTGGAGACCAAGCCCACTGCATCTTGCTTAGAGAAGCAATGGACAAAGTGTTGTCCACTCATCAGTTTGTACTCACCAATAACTGTTAGATGAGGTGTGTATAGATTAATACGACCGCAGTACTCACTTGAAATCAATCGCGTATATATTTCTATTTCTCCACCTGAAGAGTGTGGGAGATTCAAAAAAATAGTGGGAGCCTTTGTTTATTTTTAAAGTCCCTAGAATAAGTAATTTTATAAGTATAAAATCTAATTAGAAACTGTTCTTTCTGCAGATAACCATGTCGAGTTCAAATCTCTTAGCTTGAATCCTTGATACAAATAGGTTGACTAGCACAAATTATAAAGATTGGCTTCGAAATTTGAGAATATTCTCAATTTTGAAAAACTCACCCATGTCCTCAATCAGAAAGTGCCTACATTATCTGCTCGCCCATCCACTGATCAACGAGTTGCACTTGAGAAGTGGATGGATGAAGATAACAAAGCAAAGTGCTATATCTTAGCATCTATGTCCAATGATCTTCAGCAGCAGCATGAAGATATGAGGACTGCCAGGGAGATGCTGATTCACCTGCAAAAGTTGTATGATGAATAGAGTCGCACAGCTCACTTTGAGATCTCCAAAAAACTTTTTAGACTGAAAATACATGATGGGCAATTTATCAATAATCATTGTTTAACAATGATTAAAGACATAGAGAAGCTTTAGAAGCTCAGTATGAACATGGACAAGGAACTACAGGTGGATCTGATCCTCCAGTCTCTTTTTGATTCATATGGGTAGTTCATTATGAACTACCATATGAATAAGATTGATGTCACCTTGCCAGGGTTATTGAATATGTTGGTGACTATAGATGGCATCTTGAAGAGTTCAAGGGGTACAGTTCTGGCTATGGAGTGGGCTTCCTCCAAAAGAAAGTCTTCTTTCAAGAAGAAGAAAAAATCTACAAAGAAGCAGAAGAATGAGGCTAAGCTCAAGAAATAGATTTCGAAGAAGGCTGACAACAAAAGAAAATATTTTTATTTCAATGTCAAAGGCCACTGGAGAAGGAACTGTTCGGCCTACCCGATGACTGTCAAGAGCAGGAAGAAGGATGGGCTTTTTGAAGGTACATCTGAGTTGCTCATTATTGAAACTAATCTAGTAGTTTTCTTTTCTTCTAGTTGGGTTCTTGATGCTGGTTTAAGTGCTCATTTGTGTACTTCAATACAGGATCTTGAAGAAGTTAGGGGGCTAAGGAAGGCGAGATCACTCTCCGGATCGGCAATGGAGCAAGGGTTGCTGTTATGGCCATCGGGATCTACCCTCTACAACTATCATTAAGATTTAGTTTGCTTTTGAAAGACTATTTCTATGTACCTGTAGTCAGTAAAAATTTGATTTCTATCTTTGTACTGGCACAGGATAATTATAATTTCTATTTCAATAAAGACATGTGTTCTATTTATTTTGAAAATAAACCTGTAGCATATGATTTTTTGATTGATGGTCTTTACCATTTGCATACGGATGCAAGTGTAAATATTAACGAGCAAATAGTGAATGCCATAGGGTCTAAGAGATCTAGAGATAGGATCAGCCAAAAGTATTTGTGGCATCTAAGGCTAGGCCATATTGGAGAAGACAGACTCAACAAACTGGAGAAAGATGGTCTTCTTGGATCATTGATTTTCGAGTCTTATCCAATTTGTGAATCGTATCTTTAAAAAAAAAATAGCCAAGCTGCCCTTTATGGGACAAGAGAAAAGGGCCACTAAGATATTAGTCCTGGTACACACTGACGTATGCGGTCCATTTGATGTACAAGTCAGGGGTGGCTATATCTACTTCACAACCTTTACTGATAATTATTCATGGTATGGGTTCATGTATCTGATGCATCGAAAATCTGAGACCTTTGAAAAGTTCATAGAGTTCAGACGTAAAGTAAAAAAGTAGATCGAAAAATCCATAAAGATTCTTCGATCAGATCGAGGAGGTGAATACTTTAGTGGGAATTTTGGACCTATCTTAAAGATAATGGCATAGTCTCATAGTGGACACCTCCAAAGATGCCTCAACTCAATGGGGTATCCGTAATAAGGAATCAGATCCTATTAGATATGATCTGATCCATGATGTATTTCACAGACCTTCCTAGCTTTTTTTGGGAACATGCTTTGCTTTTTGCAATTCATCTCTTGAATCAAATTTTTTTTCAATTCATTCCTACCACACCATATGAATTATGGCATGGTAAGAAGCCAACTCTTGGATACCTCAAGATTTGAGGATATCCGGCTCATGTCAAGTGACAGCAGGCGGATAAGTTAGAAGCTAGATCTTTTAGAGCTCATTTTATGAGGTATCTTAAGGAAACCATGGGATATTACTTCTATCTTTTTGAGGATCACAATGTGATTGTGATCCATCATGCCATTTTTTTGAAAAAAGAGTTTATCCAAGATGAAGGTAGTGGGAGGAAGATTGAGCTTGAAGAGAAAGTCTCTAAAGAGCATCAAGTCCAAGGACCTGAACCCAATAATGAGCTAGTAGATGTGATAACTCCACCTCATAAATCAAGTAGGATCTTCCATCTTTTTGAAAGATACTTAGATATTCTTATAGTGAATTTAGAGGAAGTATTTCTTGTGGGAGATGAGATATTAGAAATGATCCCAAAACCTACGATGAGGCAATGTTAGATGTAGACTCTGAGAAATGGATGGATGCGATGAAGTCAGAAATTAACTCCATACGTTCCAACCAGATTTGATCCTTAGTAGATCCATCTGAAGGTATTATACTTATTGGGTGTAAATGAATTTACAAAAGAAAGATTGGGTCAGATGATAAGGTAGAGACCTATAAGGCAAGGCTAGTTACAAAAGGTTATAGTCCATGCGAAGGCATCGACTATCATGAAATTTTTTCATCCATAGCCATGCTGAAATCCATCCATACTATGCTTGCCATAGTAGTATTTCATGATTATGAAATCTGACAGATGGATATGAAAACTGTCTTCCTAAATGGATATCTTGAGAAAGATATCTATATAGAGCTATCTTTGGATTTCACATCCAGTGATAGTGATCACAAGGTCTGCAAGCTGCAAAGGTCCATATATGGACTCAAGCAAGCATCCCAAAGTTGGAACACTCGCTTCAATAATATGATCAAAATATTTGATTTCATCAAAAATGAGGACCATGTGTGTACAAAAAGGTCAGTGGTAGCGCTATCACATTCTTCGTATTGTACGTGGATGACATCCTCTTAATTGAGAATGATATTCCCATGCTGACATCGGTCAAAATATGGTTGTCGAAAGAGTTCGCCATGAAAGATCTAGGAGAAGCTTCCTATATTCTTGGTATAAGATCTATAGAGATAGATCTAAGAGAATGATAGGACTCTCACAGCATATATATATAGAGGAGGTGCTGAAGAGGTTCCGCATGAAAAACTCCAAGAGAGATCTTTTACCCCTTAGACATGGTATTCATCTCTCTAAGAAGATGGCCCTGACACACTTGAGGAGATCCAGTGCACGAGCAAGATCCCTTATGCTTCGACAATAGGGAGTTTCATGTATACCATGTTATGTACATGCCCTGATATAGCACTTGTCATGAGTGTTACAAGTAGATATCAAGCGAATCCCGATGAAGAACATTAGATTGCTATTAAAAACATCCTTAAGTACTTAAGAAGGATTAAGGATTTGATGTTGGTCTTTGGTGGAGAATCGAAGCTGAAAGTTGAGGGATACACCGATTTAGACTTTGTGACTGATGTCAATGATAGAAAGTCTACATCGGGGTATATCTTCTTGTGTAATAGTGGTGCAGTTAGCTGAAAAAATTTCAAGCAATCGATCATTGTAGATTTGATCATGAAAGTCGAGTACATCACTACCTCTGAAGCTACTAAGGAAGCCTTTTGGTTCAAAAATATTGTAGAGCTAGGTGTGATGCCATTGCACTGTACTGTGACAACAACGGTGCCATAGCCCTTGCTAAGGAGCTCAAGTCTCATCAGAAGTTCAAGTAGATTTCACATCATACATGAATACCTCAAAAAGAAGTTCATCAAGATGCAGAGAGTCGACTCCACATTGAACGTGGCGGACCCGCTGACCAAGCCTCTCAGCCAATAGAAGACTGAAGCTCACCTTGAGAAGATGGGTCTTAGGTATATGGCCAATTAGTTTTAGGTCAAGTGGGAGTTTGTAAAATTTGTGTCCTAGAAGCTAATTATGGCTAACACATTATGTACTTACAGGGCCTAAACTTATACTAGTAATCTTTTTATTATCAATAAAGGACTTTTTCATTTCAATCATGTATATGTGTCCATGATTTGTCCTAGAAGTTAACAAAGATAATTTTTGTATATTCTTAAAGAGTTAAGAATTTGAGACATATATTAATTAGTGATTAATTTTTAAATACTCCTGATCAACGGATCATCACAGAGGACAGTGATCAATCTATTTAAGATTGATGCATGGTTCACCTCCCTTATGAGCAGATGAGTCTTGAGTCTGCGGTGTAGAGACACTGGAATGAAGGTTCGGGTGGTTGTTAGAGAATAACTTGCACTAAGCATGACCAATACGAAAACCACATGGATGTCTATTCACTTATTAGTAGTCTTCTCGATGTTGCAGTGGTGTAAGTGATCCTTTGACCTACGGTGTCATTGGCAATTCACAGTGAGGCTACTGGGTTTGACTGTACGTTTTCTTGGTCCCTAGCCATTCGGATCCTTACTGTGTATGTTGGTTTCAGTAGATTCAAGTTTGCTATTTAGAGTATGTTGCATTTAGATAGAATCTATCGATCTTTGTAGAAAAGGAGAAGTCCTATGTGATTTGCGAGACTGAGTTCAGAAAGTCTTTGGACAAAGTAAGTGTGAATAGTGAAAAATTTTTTTCATGAGATTCACAAATGAACTTGAGTCGAGCCAATCTAGCATATGACTGACGATGGATCTGATGAGTTCTCCATAACCTCCGTCAAGTCAGGACTCATGATAGAAAGACTAAATCATACGATAACTGTACCTAGAGATTCATACTTTCATTCTATTGGGTTGCCACTACATATTGTTAGGTGTCACTGGCGGATTGTGAGACTCATCGGGGTCATCTTGTTGATTGATAGCCCTCGAAGGATAGAATTGAAAATATTTCAATCCATCGAAAAGAGTTTCGATAATATTATGATAGAGATCACAATATATCTCACTATCAGATAGAATAGAATCTATGGGGTCAGACATTAAAGAATTTAATCACAAATTTATCAATTAGGCTAATGAAGTTCTAATTGGATTAAGATTTATTGAAATCCTATTAGGTTTATGAGAACCATGCTAGCACATGGTTAAACTTAATTCTTCTCAAGACTTCGATTCGATCAAGTCCATAGCCTTGAACCTAACTTAAATTAATTTGGGTTTAATTAGACTCTTAATTGTGAGCCCAAAAGGATTTGATTAAGTCAATTAGTTGGCATAATTATCTTAACATTATCTCTTCTTTATCTCCAGATTATCTCTAAGTATGCATGTGGAATAGATGGAAGATTGGGT
Organism: Elaeis guineensis; assembly: GCF_000442705.2. Lineage (NCBI taxonomy): Eukaryota > Viridiplantae > Streptophyta > Magnoliopsida > Arecales > Arecaceae > Elaeis > Elaeis guineensis. Next base: position 39,340,259 of record NC_026003.2, read on the forward strand.
GGCGCATCCTTTTCTTTTTGAAATTTTTTAGATGCCAAATCTTTGAGGGGCCCACTGAAGGAAAAATCAATTTTTTCTTTGTAGGATCTTCCAGATCTATTGAGATCTGGGATGAAATATTTTAAAAAAAAATTATCCTACAATATTTTAGATCTAAGATCTATTAGATCTAATTTCTATTATCTGATATTAAATCTAAAATTAAATCTAAAATCATGAGGAATAGAGAAATACCTCTAGGGTAACTAGATTACCCTGTAGATGATCGCAGCAATGCCCGAGGTTCTAAAATAGCCACGCAGTCATCTGGCCTCTATCGATATCCACTCAAGTAAGATCTGGATCATCTTCTCCTCATAAATCTTTGCTCTAAAAATTAGATCTGGATCTAATCTGGAAGACCTTCAAAAGATCTTCTGAAGCTGGAGCAGCAGCTTCTCGATAAATCTCTACATCCTTCTAATCAGGAAGCCACCATATCTTGGACAAGCACCAGATGGATGCCCAACCTCTTGGACATGAAGAGAGGAGGGAAAGAAGCAGAGGAGGTATATAGAAGTGGAGAGGATTCAGGCTTTTGTTGGTTATTTCATAGAGTCTCTAAACCCTAGGTGCAAACAGGGTTTAAATAGACCCTGCTGTGCCATGCAGTGCCACATCATTCGACCAATTAAAAAATTCTAATTAATTTTGAAAAAATTTTGATTGGTGGAGTGATATCATTTGATCATATCAGATAAGAATCCCCACAATCCCTCCTACTGTTGGTGCCAACACTGGATAAGCACAATGAGATTTGTGCCCCACAGTCCAAGTTGATCAAGGGATTAGAGTCCTCATCTCATGGGACTCTATCCTTATCCACTTGGGGCACACGTCCAATCTGAATATGGCATCCACTTTGAGGGCAAATTTAGCAGGTGGACACTCCACTAAAACTCTCCAATGACCTCTTGCCAAGTGGCCATCAGTCCAAGATCCATGGGTCAATGTTTGACCAATGTCCTAAAATGGAAATGGCAGGTGACAGGAATTAGCAGGTGTTATCTTAAATTTATCTCATTAATTAAGACAAGTCCTTTTTGAGCTGGAATGACTCCAGTCAGACTGTGAGAAACTTTTTTAAAGTTCTCTGGGTGAGTCAAATCACATTTGGTTCAGTCGAGATAGAAAAGATTACACGAGGAGAAAGTTAGGCTCAATCGTGTGCTAGTACGATTTCTTTGAACCTAATTGGATCTAATCCAAATCAATCGAACTAGGCTAGCTCAATAGATGACATCCAGACCCTAACTCTTATTTGTGTGACCCAGTTAGATTTATTTTCATATGATAATGAGATATATCATGATCTCATCATCGACATCATCGAAACTCCTTTCAATGGATCAGAACTCTTCTGATTCAGACAATTAGAATAATCGATCATCAAGATCATTCTAATTGCTCCCAAAATCCACCAGTGATACCTAACAGTATATGATGGCAACTCATCAGAAATGAAGACGAACCTCTCAGTGCAGCTACCTGTGTGATTGAGTTCCTCTATCATGAGTCCCGACAGAATTAGGGTTAAGGTGAACTCATCAAACCCAACATCAGTCATATGAATCAATCGATTGATTCGAGTCCGATGTGAAACCCCAATGGAAAACTCTTTTTCATTATTTCACTCTGCCATAGCCATGGGCTTAAGGACTCAATCTTTCAATCATCATAGGACTACTCCTCTTATCTACCGAGACTGATAGATCCCATCTTGGTGCAATCCGATTTCTACAATGAATATGCTACAGCCAACATACACCTCAGGATTTTGAATAGCTAGGAGATCGAGTTATGGTGTAGTTAAACTATAACACACTCAAGGTGAACTGTTGATGTACCTCAGGTCAAAGAACTAGACACACAGCTGCAGCATCGAGCTAGTCATCGATGAGAAGGTAGTTTTCTTATGACTGCTCGAGGTGGTCATGCTTAGTACTCTCGTTCTCAATGAATACCTGTACTCTCACTCTGATGTCTCCACACTATAGACTCAAGACACATCTACACTAAGAAAGTGATCGTACACCAACCTTCCAGATCGATCACCATCCTCATGATGATCCTATGGTCAGGAGCTGTTTATGAGTTAGTTATGTAAATTCATGTCTTCAATTTTCAACTCTTGAAAATATGAATTAACATTCCTACTAACTCAAAGGATGTATCACAGACATAATATACACAATGTGATAGTAGAATAACCCTTTTATTTATTTATAGTCAAAATTATAAATTTGTCCTTATATTTGTACAGGAATGTGTCAGCCAATCTGGCATCTAGGGCACACATCTAACAAACTCCCACTTGACCTAATGCCAATTGGCTACATATCTAAGTCCCATCTTCTCAATGTAGACTTCGATCTTCTGCTGGCCTAATGGCTTTGTCAGTGGGTCTGCCACATTGTCTGTGGAGTCGACTCTCTTAACCTTGACATAATCTTTTTTGAGGTAACCACGGATCAGATGGAATTGTCACTCGATATGCTTGGACTTCTGGTGAGACCTTGGCTCCTTAGCTAGGGCTATGGCGTCATTATTGTCGCAGTAAAGAGGGATGGCATCTGATGACATCACTCCAAGCTCTACGATAAATTTTTTGTACCAGAATGCCTCCTTCACAGCTTTTGATGCAGCAATATACTCTACCTCCATGGTGGAATAAGCAATCACCGTCTGCTTGGAACTCTTCCAGCTAACTGCACCACCATTGCAAATGAACAGACTTTCAGATGTCGACTTTCAATCATCTATATCAGACATAAAGTCTGAGTCTGTAAATTTCTAAACTTGGAGTTCTCCATTTCTAAAGACTAGAAACATATCCTTAGTCTTTCTCAAGTACTTAAGGATACATTTCACAGAAGTCCAGTGCTCTTTGCCTGAATTCGACTGATATCTGTTTGTGACACTCACAGTATGGGCTATATCAGGTCATGTACATAGCATGGCATACATGAGGCTTCCTATTGCCGAAGCATAAGGGATCTTGCTCATGCATTCAATCTCCTCAGGTGTGCTAGGGCACATCTTCTTGGAGAGATGGATGCCATGTCTAAAAGGTACCAAACCTCTTTTGGAGTTTTTCATGCTAAACCTTTTTAGCACCTCCTCTATGTACATCTTCTGTGAGAGTCCCAGCATCCTATTTGATCTATCTCTATAGACCTTAATACCCAGTATAAAGGATGACTCTCCTAGATCTTTCATAGAGAACTCCTTAGATAATCATATTTTGATGGAGGTCAACATGAAAATATTATTCCCAATCAGGAGGATGTCATCTACGTATAGTATGAGGAAGACAACTGCGCTCCCACTGACCTTCTTGAGTACACATGGTTCCTCCTCATTCTTGATGAAATCAAACATTTTGATCACATTATTGAAATGAGTATTCCAGCTCCAAGATGCTTGCTTAAGTCCATAAATGGACCTTTGCAGTTTGCAGATCTTGTGATCATCATCACTAGATGTGAAACCAAGTGGCTGTTCCATATAGATATCTTCCTTAAGATATACATTTAAGAATATCGTTTTCACGTCCATCTGCCATATTTCATAATCAAAATAGGTTGCAACAGCAAGTAATGTACGGATAGATTTTAGCATGGCTACGGGTGAAAAGGTATCCTGATAGTCAATGCCTTCGTGCTGACTATAACCTTTCGCTACGAGCCTAGCCTTGAATGTCTCCATATTTTCATCTGCATCTATCTTTCTCTTGAAGATTCATTTACACCTAATAGGTACAATACCTTCTGGTGGATCTACCAAGGTCCAAACTTGGTTTGAGTGCATTGAGTCAATTTCTGATCTCATTGCCTCTAACCATTTTTCGGAGTCGATATCTGATATCGCCTCATCATAGGTCTTGGGGTCATCACCATGAGCCCCATTTTTTATGAGGAATATTTTCTCTACTTCCTCTAGTATAGTACCTATGTACCTTTCAGGAGGATGGAAAACCCTAGTCGATCTACAAGGTGGAAGAGATTGTGTTAGGACTGTTTTTAATTGATTGGGTTCCTCAGGTTCTTTAGTTCGTTGCTCTTGGGAGACATTCTCCTTGAGTTTAATTATTCTTCCGATGCCACCATCTTGAATAAACTATTTTTCAAGAAAAATAGCATATCGATTCACAATCACATTGTGATCTTCCAGAATATAGAAATAGTATCCTAATGACTCTTCAGGATATCTTATGAATCGAGCTCTAAAAGACCTGAACTCTAACTTGTCTGCTTGTTGTTTTTGATATGAGCCGGACAACCCCAAATTCTGAGATGACTCAGACTTGGCTTTTTACCATGCCATATCTCATATGGTGTGGTAGGAACGATTTTAGAGGGAACCCTATTCAATACATATATTGCTGTCATGAGACAATGTCCCCAAAGAAACTCAGGGAGGTCCGTGAAGCTCATCATGGAAAGGACCATATCTAATAGTGTCCGATTCCTCCATTCTGATATCCCGTTGAGTTGTGGCATTCCAGGTGGAGTCTATTGAGAGACTATGCCATTATCCTTAAGATAGTCTAGGAACTTCCGACTAAGGTATTCATCTCCTCGATCTGATCGAAGAACCTTAATGGGCTTTTCTGTTTATTTTTCTACTTCATGTCTGAATTTTTTGAACTTTTCAAAGGCTTCAGACTTGGATTTCATTAGAAACACATACCCATACCTAGACATATCATCGATGAAGATAATGAAGTAGACATAGTTGCCTCTAGCCGGCACATCAAATGGGCTGCACATATCTGTATGTACTAGGACAAGTAGGTCTGTGGCCCTTTCCCCATGTCCTGTAAAGGAGAGCTTGGTCATTTTGCCTTGAAGGTATGATTCACAAACTGGATATGACTCGAAAGTTAACGGACTCAATAGCCCGAATTTCTCCAATTTGTTAACCTTGTCTTCCGCTATATGACCTAGCCTTAGGTGCCACAGATACCTATCATTTAGACTATCTCTAAGACTTTTAATTCCCATGGCATTTATATTTTGCTTGATATGAAATATGGATACATCAATATACAGCTAATAGAGACCATTAATAAGAAAACTATTTGCAACTTTATTATTTTCATAAAATATGTTACAATGGTTCTTATTAAAGCTAATCACATAGCCTTCTTGTGCTAAACATGAAATAGAAATCAAATTTTTGCTTGCTGCAGGCACATAATAACAATCTCTAAGAACTAAATCTAATCCTAACGGTAATCGCAGAGGGTAGGTTTCCACGGTCACAGCAGCAACTCTTGCTCCGTTCCTGATGCGTAGGATCATATCTCCATCCCTCAGCTTTTTGCTCTCCTTACGACCCTACATAGAAGTGCACAAATGAGCACTAGAACCAGAGTCAAATACCCAACTGGATGCAGAGAAAATCGTAAGATTAAATTCTATAACAAGCATTCCTCCAGAAGGACCATCCTTCTTGTTCTTCAGGGTGGCCAGGTATTGAGGACAGTTTTGCTTCCAATGGCCGTCTGAATTACAGTGAAAATATTTTCCCTTTTCAGCAGCCTTCTTCTTCAGTTCCCTCTTCTTCTTCTTCCCATCCACCTTCTGCTTCTTCATAGACTTTTTCTTCTTTCCAAAAGACTTTCTCTTGAAAGAAGTTTGCTCCACAGTAAGGACTGAGCCTTTTGAACCTTTCAAAGAAAGCTCAACCATAACCAACATGTTCATTAACTCAGCCAAGGTACACTGCATCTTATGCATATGAAAGTTCATGATGAACTGACCATATGCATCAGATAAGGACTGAAGGATCACATCAATCTGAAAATTTTTGTCTAAGATAACATCGAGCTTCTCAAGCTCCTTAAGATCCTTGATCATTGATAAACAATGATCTTGGACTGACTGCCCATCACGTATTTTAGTCTTAAAAAATCTTTGGCAGACTTGATACTTGGCTATACGACTTTCTTCACCAAACAACTCTTGTAGGTGAGCCAACATTTGGCGAGTAGTCATAATATTCTCATGCTGGTGCTGCAGGTCATCAGACATGGCACCCAACATGTAGTACCTGGCTTTGTTATCGTCATCCATTCACTTTTCTAGAGATGCTCTCTGTTCAGCAGTCGGACATGCTAGTATGGCAGGTGGGTCCTGGTCCAAGACATGAGTCAGTTTCTCAGAACCCAAAATAATTATGTAGTTTCTTAACCAGTCCTTGAAATTAGGTCCAGTCAATCTGTGGGTGTCTAGTATTTTGGTCAGGGGTTTGGATGCAGACATGTTTCCTGTAGAGAGTTAAAAGTTTCTAGTTAGATTTTGTAATCAGACTTAACCGATTTGTTTAGGAGTTTCATGTTTAAACAAATTAGGCTCCTACTATTTTCTCAGATCCCTACACTCCCTAGGTAGAGATGTGAAAATCTCTGTGATTAGTAATTTCTAGTGGTGGTGCGGTCTCACCGACTGGCTCACCACCTCACCTAACAATTATTGGTGATGGGTCAACCGATGAGTGGACAACTCTTGTCCAATGATTCTCTAAATATGGTGCACCCAAAACTTGGTCTCTAATTCATGAAGCTCACCGTGCCCGATGTTAGATGTGTGCCCTAGATGCCAGATTGGCTGACACATTTCTGTACAAATCTAGGGGCAAATTTATAATTTTGACTATAAATCAATAAATGGGTTATTCATCTATCACATTGTGTACATTGTGTCTATGATATATCTTTTGAGTTAGTAGGAATGTCAATTCATATTTTCAAGAGTTAAAAATTTAAGGCATGAATTTTCATAACTAACTCATAAACAGCTCCTGACCATAAGATCATCACGAGGATGGTGATCGATCTGGAAGGTTGGTGTACGATCACTTTCTTAGGATAGATATGTCTTGAGTCTATGATGTGAAGACACCGAAGCGAGAGTATAGGTATTCATTGAGAATAAGAGTACTGAGCGTGACCATATCGAGTAGTCATAAAGAAGTCTACCTTCTCATCGAGACTAGCTCGATGCTGCAATTGTGTGTCTAGTTCTTTGACCTGAGGTGCATCGATAGTTCACCTTGAGTGTGTTATAGTTTGACTACACCATAACTCGATCTTCTATTCATTCAAAACCCTGAGGTGTATGTTGGCTGTAGCATATTCATTGTAGGAACCAGATCGCACCAAGATGGGATCTATCAACCTCAATAGATGAGAGGAGTAGTCCTATGGTGATCGAAAGATCGAATCCTTAAGTCCATGGCCATGGCAGAGTGAAATAATAAAAAAGAGTTTTTCATTGAGGTTTCACATTGGATTCGGATCGATCGATTGATTTATATGACTGATGTTAGGTTTGACGAGTTCACTTTAACCCTAATTCAGTTGGGACTCATGATAGAGGAACTCAATCACACAGGTAGCTGCACCGAGAGGTTCATCTTTAGTTCTGATAGATTTTCATCATATACTGTTAGGTATTACTGATGAATTTTGAAAGCAATTAGAATGATCTTGATGATCGATCATTCTAATTATTTGAATTAGAAGAGTTCTGGTCCATCGAAAGGAGTTTCGATGATGTCGATGATGAGATCACGACATGTCTCATTACCATACAGAATTGAACCTAACTGGGTCACACTAACAAGGGTTAGGATTTGGAGGTCATCAATTGGGCTAGCCCAATTGATTTGGATTAGATCCAATTAGGTTCAAGGAAATCGTGCTAGCACATGATTGAGCCTAACTTTTTTCTTATGTAATCTTTTCTATCTCGACTGAGCCAAATATCATTTGACTCACCCAGAGAACCTTGAGAAGATTTCTCTCAGTCTAAATGAAGCTTGTCCAGCTCAGAAAAGGCTTGTCTTAATTCATTAGATGAATTTAAGACAAGCACCTGCTAATTCCTGTCACCTACCAGTTTCATTTTAGGACATCAGTCAAAAGTTGACATATGGGTCTTAAATTGAAGGCTACTTAGCAAGAGCTCATTGGAGGATTTTTGTGGAGTATCCATATGCCAAATTAGCATCAAACTAGGTGCCATAATTAAATTATGGCGTGAGCCCAATTGGATAAAGAGGGCACCCCAAGTGGATAAGGATGGAAGTTGATTTGATCAACATGGACTCTTTGGCGCCAACATGATTGTGCTTATCCAATGTTGGTGCCAACTCTTGCAGAGAGACTTAAGTTTTCATTTGATATGATCAGATGATATCACTCCATCAATCAAAATTTTTTCAGATTTATTAAATTTTTTTGATTGATCGAATGATGTGGCACTGCGCAGCGCAGCAGGGTCTATATAAACCCTATCTGCGCCTAGGGATTAAGTGATTGCACCAAACCCATCAAAGCTGCCACCCCCCCTCCTTTTCTCCATATCCCATCTGAAGTCCTCCCTCCTCTCTTCATGCCCAAGGAGTTGGGCATCCATCTGATGCAAGATCAAGGTGTGGTGATGCCTTGAACAAGAAGGCTGTAGGAGTTCTTCGATAAGCTGCTGTTCCAACTTCAGGAAGACTTTTGAAGATCTTTCTAATCAGATTTAGTTCTAATTTTTGGAGTAGAGATTTATAAGGAGAAGATGATCTAGGTCCTACCCAAGTAGATACTGGTAGAGGCCAGGCAATTGCATGGCTAAATCAGAACCTCAGACTTGCTGAGATCATCTACAGGGTAATTAGATTATCCTTGAGGTATTTCATATTTCCTCATGCTTTTAGATTTATTTTAGAATTAATATTAGATAATAAAATTAGATCTATAGATTTAGATCTAAAATAAATATAAGATATTTTTTTTTTAATTATTTTGCCCCAGATTTGATGAAATCTGAAAGATCCTATAAGGAAAAAGGTGATTTTTCCTTCAACTGGTATCAGAGCCAGGTTCATGGCTCAATTTCAGATCTAATTTAGATCTGATTTTAATTTTAATTTATTTAATATTAAAATATTTTAGATATCACATCAGATATGATAGGATCTGAAATTAAAATATTTAAAATTAAATCTGAGAAGATCTAACATGAATGAGATGCATGACTAGACTAGGAATAGTTTTGATCTATGAATAGTCTTGTAAGTTTATGTTTTAATGAGATTAAAATATAATTTAGATCTAATTTATTCTCTATTTTTTGATGATATAAATATTATATTTAGATCAAAAATAAAAAATAAAAATTTGGATATATATAAGATTGATCTGTTGCATGCCTAGACTAGTTGTAGAATTGTTCTAGTAACTGTCTAGAATAAATTTTATGTTGAATAGTTCAATTTAAGTTTTATCTTTTAGATATTATATGTGATGTATTAAATCTGAAAGCATGTTAATTAGATCAATTTTTGATACATGAGATGTATGCAAAGCATGTATTAGTTAGATCTTAAATTATATATGTGATATGTAAATTTAGATCTAACTAGTTTTGTAGTTAAATTTATATTTCTGATTAAGGTGTTCCTCATGGCTGTCCGATCATAAGAACAAAATAAGATTTAAAGGCCCTCTCCTCCCATTCAATGGGTATTCTTATGACGTGTAGGGGTGCTGCGTGTTCATCCTTAATCAGAAATCAAAACTTACTTTTCTGCAAAACTCTAGATTCTGAAACCCTAGGATTTATTTTATATATTTTATTTATGAACTCAAGACTTAATTAATGAATTAAGCTTATGAAATTAAATTAAGTCTAAAATTAAGAATTTTAGATCTAAATCATTTTTATAAAATTGGGTTCGAGCTTGGGTAGCTCAATTAGGTCTAGCGGTTGATCAAACTGAATCAATAGTTGGTTAGGTGGGATCATGAAAGCTAATAATTGACCAGCCTAATAGGATTAAGTCTGGGTCAAGGTTGAATCACATTTAGATGTGACTCGGTCAAGTTAAGACTTAATTTGGCTCAGTGGTTAGAGCTTGGATTGTAGGCTAACCGAATTAATTTTGGTTCGATAATTTGGTGTCTAAGGTAAGTTGGACAGATGCGACTGACTGATTTTTAATTGGAAGCTACTCGACTTGAATATATTCTTGTCGAGTTAATGGCATATCCCTTCCACCAATCTCACTTACCTGGTCATATGTGTCGACCTAGTTCTGATTAGAGGTGGCTAACAATTCGAGCTAACCCATACCACTAGGTTAGTCATAATTATTATGACTATGTCAAGTCAAGTTTAAAGAGACCTAAATCAAATCTCCCTAAGAAAATATTAAGTTTAGGTCTTCCACCATTGTGGATGTGCGAGCCCTTCCCGAGGTTGATTGTTCTCGGCTGGATACAGTGGTTCAGTTGCACTGAAAAGATGCAACCATGTCCATTAGGCATTGGATGCTACGAATTAGAGGATGGGTTGGGCTCAATATTCCAGATATGGTGAGGGATCCAATCAGGAATCTAGTTCGCGCAAATGGTGGGTTTGACTTAACTAAGGATTGGAGCAATATTCCAGGCACAGTGAGCTTCCTGAATTAGAGACCAAGTTTTGGGTACACCATGACTAGAGAATCATTGGACAAGAGTTGTCCACTCATCGGTTGACCCATCATTAATAACTGTTAGGTGAGGTGATGAGCCAGTCGGTGAGATCGTACCACCCACTAGAAATCACTGATCATGGAGATTTTCACATCTCTACCAAGAAAATGTAGGGATCTGAGAAAATAATGAGAGCCTAATTTGTTTAAAAATGAAACCCCTAAATAAATTGATTAAGTCTGATTATAAAATCTAACTAGAAAATGTTGACTCTCTACAGGAAACATGTCTGCATCCAACCCCCTGACCAAAATACTAGACACCCACAGATTGACTGGACTCAATTCAAGGACTGGTTAAGAAACTACATAATTATTCTGGATTTCAAAAAATTGACCCATGTCTTGGATCAGGACCCACCTGCCATGCCAGTACGTCCGACTGCTGAACAGAGAGCGTCTTTGAGAAAGTGGACGGATGATGATAACAAAATAAGGTACTATATGTGGGGTGCAATGTCTGATGACTTGCAGTGCCAACATGAGAATATTATGACTACCCACCAAATGTTGGCTCACCTATAAGATTTCTTTGATGAACAAAGTCACGCAGCCAAGTATCAAGTTTGTCAAAGACTTTTTAAGGCTAAAATACGTGATGGGCAGTCAGTCCACGATCGTTGTTTGACAATGATCAAGGATCTTGAGAAGCTTGAGAAGCTCGTTATCATCTTAGACAAGGATTTTTAGATTGATGTGATCATTCAATCCTTGTCCGATGCATATGGTCAGTTCATCATGAACTTCCATATGCATAAGATGCAGTGTACCTTGGCTGAGTTAATGAACATGCTGGTTACGGCTGAGCTTTCTATAAAGGGTTCAAAAGGCTCAGTTCTTATTGTGGAGCGAATTCTTCCAAGAGAAAATCTTTTGAAAAGAAAAAGAAGTCTGCGAAGAAGCAGAAGGTGGATGGGAAGAAGAAGAAGACAGACCCGAAGAAGAAGGCTGCTGAAAAGAAAAATATTTCCACTGCCAATCAGACGACCATTGGAAGCAAAACTGTCCTCAGTACCTGGCCACCCTGAAGAACAAGAAGGATGGTCCTTCTGGAGGTATGCTCATTTTAGAATCTAATCTTACAGTTTCTTCTGCATCTAGTTGGGTGCTTGACTCTGGTTCTAATGCTCATTTGTGCACTTCTATGCAGGGTCTTGAGGAGAGCAGGAGGCTGAGGGATGGGGAGATGATCCTACGCATCAGAAATGGAGCAAGAGTTGCTGCTGTGGTCGTGGGAACCTATCCTCTGCGATTACCATTAGGATTAGATTTAGTTCTTAGAGATTGTTATTATGTGCCTGCAGTAAGCAGGAATTTGATTTCTATTTCATGTTTAGCACAAGAAGGCTATGTGATTAGCTTTCATAAGGACCATTGTAACATATTTTATGAAAATAATAAAGTTGCAAATAATTTTCTTATTAACAGTCTCTATCAGCTACATATTGATGTATCTGTATTTAATATTGAGCAAAATGTGAATGCCAAAGGAATTAAAAGGCCCAGAGATAGTCTAAATGATAGGTATCTGTGGCACTTAAGGCTAGGTCATATAGCGAAAGACAGGGCTAACAAATTGGAGAAATTTGGGCTGTTGAGTCCGTTGACTTCCAAGTCATATCCAGTTTGTGAATCATGCCTTCAAGAAAAAATGACCGAGCTCCCTTTTGTGGGACATTTAGTTCATCATATGCTGCATCTTATTTTTTTTGATGAACCCCATAAATTAGGGCTATGGTTTTAGGGTTATGATGCGATCATACCAAGTGAGATCTAAAACCTTAAAACTCTAATTTTAAATATTCCTAGTCGATGGAACATTGAGTAGGGGATCAATGTTTCCGATAAGACCGGTACATCCTGTGTATGCTCGGTAGAGAGGATAATTGATCTCATAATTACTTGTGTATGACACTAATATAAGGATGTAAGTGTTCATTAGAGAATAAATTCACTGAATTGATCCAATTTAAGAATATCAGATGGAGTCTTATCTACATGTCAACAGATTTTTTCTTATAGTGGGAATTGTGCATGTAAATCTTTTGACCTGAGACTGCCGTAGAACCTTATAAGCGTGAATCCATATTTTGGATCATACTCATTCATGATTTAATCATGTACGAGATGTTCTGGATATGATGGATTGCTTATGAAGGTTGTGAGTAAGTCAATATGGAAATGATCGCTCCTAGTAAGAGGAGATCGCATCCTATCTGCTTCAATCAAATAATGATTCAGGAAGACTTTGATCAAAGCATTATGAAAAAATTAGAAATGGTTTCTAATGTTTCATAAATCGAATCATTATCAAGAGAAATGTGAATATAAAAAATTGGGTTTGACATTTTTCCATACCCAAACTTATATTCGGGATGCAGGATGATCGTAAGATCAAGATGCATGGTAATTTTTCACTGAAGGGTATTTTTGGTATTTCCATCAAAATTTTATATCTTCCAGATAGACATGATACATTGCTAGAAATCAATCATGTCTTATGAGTTTGATCAAATTAAAAAGTTTAATTCGATCATTAATTAAAAGCTGTTCTAATTGATCAAAACGGTTCAACTTGATTTGACCTAAATCGACTGGGTTGTGTTCTAACCAAATTAGACTAAATTGCATCTGGACTCACTACTGGCTAGATGTGAAACCCAATGGGTCACACACAAAGAGAATTGATCATGGGTTTAATTTGATTAAACCATGTTTGCAAGTTGAACATGCTAGCACATGTTGCAAACCCTAGCATTTAGATTCGAATCGAATTCGAATCGGGTTCCGATTTGGGCTAATTTAGAACCAATTTGAGCCAAATTGGATTTGGTCTTGAAGTGGGTTTCAAGTGTTTTAATTGGGCTTGCTGTTGGGTGCCAAAAACTAGGAAACCACATGCCTAAGAGTCTCTCTCTTGGCGTGTGGATTTGAATCCATGCGCATGAGCCACATGGCGCATGGATGGAGTTGGCGCCACCTTTAGATAAGGTCTTTCCTATTTTTTCTCCATGACTTTTATTCTACAAATGATTTTTAGATGTCTTAGGAGGCACCTAAGAGTCCTTTTGAGTATTAAACTCTTCATAGAAAAATTAGGAGAAGTGGTAAGAATTTAAATCCATGCGCATGTGTCACATGGCGCATGGATGAGAGATGGCGCACCTTATCTTGATCTTTCCTATTTTTCTTCATGACTTTTATTCAATGAATGATTTTTAGATGTCTTAGGAGGTGCCAAAGAGTCCTTCTGAGTATTAAAGACATCATAGAAAAATTAGGAGAAGGGATAAGGATTAAATTAATGCGCCACCCCTTGGAAGCGCCCCTTGGAAATTTCAAATGGGGAGATAAGTTTTAACTTATCCACGCCCCTTAATCTCTTGCGCCATTCTTCAAGTTGGCACCCTCTATCTTGGCCATTGGATGGGCTTCCTTCCAGATCTAAAGGCATGGGTTGATGGCGCCAATAAGAGAAGCTTTGTGACTTCTCATCTGAACACCGTAAGTTAAGATCGAAGAGTCCTTCTGAAATAAGGCGCCTCTTCAACCCAACTTTGATGTACACATGGCATTTCTTAATTTATGGGGCATGAGAGATTGAAAGGAGGCATGAGATAAATTGTTAGAGGGCTTGAGATATTTTGGATTGCACCTTTATGTGCAATATAAATAGGGGTGCACGCTGAGGAGTCTGTGCGCATTCAGAAATCGTCTTTCTTTCTTACAAGAGGCTCTGCTTGTCCAATTTTCTTTATTCTTTCTCTCTAGCCTAGATAAGGTCTTGATAAAGGACAAAAAATCTTCCAAAAATCTTAGAGAATTGGAATAAAAATTAAGGAGACAAGGAGCAAGAAAGGAAGGCAAGAAAAGGTCCAACAGTGTGACAGCAAAGCCAAGAAAGGAGGTTCTACCCAAATTGCATTTAAATTCTGATAAATCAGAATTTAATTATAGAGTATTTTTAAATAAGTGCTAGTGGGTTGGTCGAGTCCCCATGTGGATCAACATTGGAGGGTGAACACGTGGGCACCTAGTGGAAACCCAGACAGATTGCTGCCGGCAACTAAGCACAAATCAGGATTTAGCGATAAGAGGTATGTTTCTATATCTTTTATTTGATATTAATGCATATTATATGGTTTAATTTTTGATAAGGTGATCTTGGAGTTAGGTTTTATTTTTATGATTTCATAATAATTGCTTTGAAATCCATGCTTCCGCCATTGTATTAAAACCTTTCACTTTCATGATCCCACCTAACCAACTTTTGATTTGGTTTGATCAACCGCTAGACCTAATTGAGTTACCCAAGTCCGAATCCAATTTTATGAAAATGACTTAGATATAAAATTTTCAATTTTAGACCTAATTTAATTTCATAAGCTTAATTCATTAATTAAGTCTTGGGTTCATAAACAAAACATGTAAATAAATCCTAGGGTTTTAGGATCTAGGATTTTATAGAAAAGTAAATTTTGATTTTTGATTAAGGATGAACGCACAGCACCCCTACACGCCATAAGAACACCCCATTGAATGAGAGGAGAGGGTCTTAAACCCTACTTTGTTCTTACGACCGGACGGCCTTGAGGAATATTTTAATCAGAAATATTAATTTAACTACTAAACTAGTTAGATCTAAGTTACATATCACATATATAATTTCAGATCTAATTAGCATACATCTCATGTATTAAAATCTGATCTAATTAGCATGCTTTCAGATATGATACATCACATATAATATCTAAAAAATAAGATTTAAATTAAACTATTCAATATAAAATCTATTCTAGACAGTTACTAGAACAATTCTACAACTAGTCTAGGCATGCAACAGATCAATCTTATGTATTACTTAAAATTTTATTTTCTATTTTTTGATTTGAATATAATATTTATAATATTAAAAAAATATAGAATAAATTAGATCTAATTTATATTTTAATCATATTAAAATATAAAACTATAAGACTATTCATAGATCAAACTCCTAGTCTAATCATGCATCTCATACATGTTAGATCTACTTAGATTTAATTTTAAATTTTTTTGATTTTAGATCCTATCACATCTATTGTGACATCTAAAATTTATTAATATTAGATAAATAAAAATAAAAATTAGATCTAAATTAGATCTGAAATAGAGCCATCAACCTGGCTCTGATACTAATTGAAGAAATAATCGGCTTTTTCCTTGTAGGATCTTCCAGATCTAAGAAGATCTGGAGCGGAATATTTTTAAAAAAAATTATCCTATGATATTTTAGATCTAAAATCTATTAAATCTAATTTTTATTATCTGATATTAAATCTAAAATTAAATCTAAAATCATGAGGAATAGAGAAATACCTCTAGGGTAACTAGATTACCCTGTAGATGATCGCAGTAATGCTCGAGGTTCTAAAATAGCCACGCAATCATCTGGCCTCTATCAGTATCCACTTAAGTAGGATCTAGATTGTCTTCTCCTTGCAAATCTTTGCTCCAAAAATCAGATTTGGATCTGATCTGGAAGATCTTCAAAAGATCTTCTGAAGCTGGAGCAGCAGCTTCTTGATAAATCTCTGTAGCCTTCTAATCAGGAAGCCACCATGCCTTGGACAAGCACCAGATGGATGCCCAACCTCTTGGACATGAAGAGGGGAGGGAAAGGAGTAGAGGGAGCATGGAGAAGTAGAGAGGATTTAGACTTTTGTTGGTTATTGTGTAGAGTCCTTAAACCCTAGGCGTAGAAAGGGTTTAAACAGACCCTGCTGCGCCATGCAGTGCCACATCATTCGACCAACCAAAAAATTCCAATTAATTCTGAAAAAAAATTGATTGATGTAGTGATATCATCTGCTCATATCAGATAATAATCCCCACAATCCCTCCTACTGTTGGCACCAACACTGGATAACCACAGTGAGATTTGTGCCCCACAATCCAAGTTGATCAAGGGATCAGAGTCCTCATCTCATGGGACTCTATCCTTATCCACTTGGGGCGCATGCCCAGTCTGAATATGGCACCCACTTTGAGGGCTAATTTAGTAGGTGGACACTCCACTAAAACTCTCCAATGATCTCTTGCCAAGTGGCCTTCTGTCCAGGGTCCATGGGTCAACGTTTGACCAATGTCCTAAAATAAAAATGGCAGGTGACAGGAATTAGCAGGTGTTGTCTTAAATTCATCTCATGAATTAAGATAAATCTTTTCTAAGCTGGACTGACTCTAGTTAGACTGTGAGAAACCTTCTCAAGGTTCTCTGGGTGAGTCAAATCACATTTGGCTCTGTCGAGATAGAAAAGATTACACGAGGAGAAAGTTAGGCTCAATCGTGTGCTAGCACAATTTTTTTGAACCAATTGGATCTAATCCAAATCGATCGAACTGGGCTAGCTCAATTGATGATATCCAAACACTAACTCTTATTTGTATGACCCAGTTAGATTCATTTCCATATGGTAATGAGACATGTCATGATCTCATCATCGATATCATCGAAACTCCTTTCAATAGATCAGAACTCTTCTGATTCAGACAATTAGAATGATCGATCATCAAGATCATTCTAATTGCTCCTAAAATCCATCAGTGATACCTAACAGTATATGGTGGTAACTCATCAGAAATGAAGATGAACCTCTCAGTGTAGCTACTTGTGTGATTGAGTTCCTCTATCATGAGTCCCGACTGAATTAGGGTTAAGGTGAACTCGTCAAACCCAACATCAGTCATATGAATCAATCGATTGATCTGAGTCTGATGTGAAACCCCAATGGAAAACTTTTTTCCATTATTTCACTCTACCGTGGCCATGGGCTTAAGGACTCAATCTTTCGACCATCATAGGACTACTCCTCTTATCTACCGAGGTTGATAGATCCCATTTTGGTGCAATCTGGTTCCTACAATGAATATGCTACAGCCAACATACACCTCAGGGTTTCGAATGGCTAGGAGATCGAGTTATGATATAGTCAAACTATAACACACTCAAAGTGAACTGTCGATGTATCTCAGGTCAAAGAACTAGACACATAGCTGCAGCATCGAGCTAGTCATCGATGAGAAGGTAGATTTCCTTATGACTGCTCGAGGTGGTCACGCTCAGTACTCTCATTCTCAATGAATATCTGTACTCTCACTCTGGTATCTCCATACCGTAGACTCAAGACACATCTATCCTAAGAAAGTGATCATACACCAACCTTCCAGATCGATCACCATCCTCGTGATGATCTTATGGTCAGGAGCTATTTATGAGTTAGTTATGTAAATTCATGCCTTAAATTTTTAACTCTTGAAAATATGAATTAACATTCCTACTAACTCAAAAGATGTATCACAGACATAATGTACACAATGTGATAGTAGAATAACCCTTTTATTTATTTATAGTCAAAATTATAAATTTATCCTTACATTTGTACAGAAATGTGTCAGCCAATCTGACATCCAAGACAGACATCTAACACCCCCTTTTATGTGTCATGGTATGGAGGAGAGAGAGTGGGGTCCATATCCCATCTCTTTCGACTAGAGATGCCTTCGTGGGGTGCCAAGAGTCGGCACCCCAACTACCTGACAAATATTCCATGATGCCTCTTGTACATGCTTTAAGGTGCTGATTAATTATCATTTATATTTGATTTTATTTGATATAAATTAGATTAAAAAGGTAGAGGATTTCTATGAGATAAGGATCTACCTTTTTAAGTTGATTGGATTCCTCATATGTGTCAGGGCAGTGTCTATTTAAAGAGAGGACTCAAGGGTTTCTTAAGTGGTTGAATTTTTGATCAAAAAAAATCCTCTCTCCCTTCTCAATGCCTCCTCTCCTTCTTCTCTTCCTTTCCATGCTCAAAAGTTGGGTGCCTCTCTTCCACACACCTAAAAGCAGTGTTGGTGACTTGGAGATTGTAGATTGAAGAGAAGAAGAAGAAGGCTGCAGATCAAGGAGTTGATCTCGCAGTTCAGATCAAAGGAGTTGATCAAAGTTCAAAGACAGAGATTCTTCTTGGGAAGAAAAATCTTCTACGAGGAAAAAAATTCGAGATTGATCCCGATGGATACCCATAGAGGTCGGATATGTGTGCAGCTCAACCTTCTTGGAATTCGAGATCATCAAAAGTGATGAATTTCTACCTCCATAAAGGTAATGAGATCTGATCTTATAATTATTTCTAAATTTTAGATTATTGATATGTATTTTCTTTTAGGCTTGGGTAGGTTTAGATCTAATTTTTGCAAATGGAGTTAAAGGGTTTAACCTATTTTATTTTTGCTGCATGTTTTCAAAGTATTGAAATCTATACTATTGGAAATAGTGTCCCAAAGCCAATCGTCAGCCTATTGACGGTTGTGCTCATTTTTGTATATGTACATAAATTATAAATTAATAAAAATTATTTTGGTATTTTTTATCACAAAATATTTCATCTTCTAATGAACTCCTATGTTATGGTGAAGTCCTTAGGACTATTTAGACTTGACAAAGGAGGATTTATCGTTTAGTCCTTAAATTTGTTCGCAACCAAATGATATGTTGTTTCTAAAGATGACAACGTTTATCAAGCATAGGTCGTTGTGTGCCATATAGGTTGGTTGTCCTCTTAACCAATGAGTGTAGAGACACTGGTATGGCATACAGGTGAGATGTAAGGGTACATCTGCACTGAACGTGACCGACTCCGGAGCTATTTCTGCTGTCAAGTTTTGCTTCGATGGAATATGGGTATAAATATCCCTCCGACCTGAGACCGCCATGGTGACTTGCAAGCAACTCACTGCACTTAGGCACTGGACTACCTGAATTTCTAATTCAGTGACGGAAGGCTGCTGAGTGTAGTCAAGTACTTGACTTGTCAGTGCGTGTGTCAAGATGGGATTGACCACTCCAGTTTTGGAGCTGTGTACAGTCGTGTTTCAATTTAGCAAAATCTTGACCAGGGTAGTCTTTGTGAGGAGTCATAGGACTGTTTGAGTTGAGCACGATTCGGATGATCAAATCAGGGTTGACAGTTTAACCCTGAGTCATCCTAAACACAGGGGTCAAAAGGATGAATTATATAGTAACCATACTCATGTAGATTCTGAGTGTTGCGATTGTGACTCTTCGACCTATCTGGACGTCGGGTACCATTGCTAGATGGTCATTTCGATTAGTACAGAAATTGGTTCCTGTGCTACCGGCTTAGGTTCGAACCTGCGGGGTCACACACATTAGAGGTTCCTATCTGATCTGATGGTTGATGTAGAATCCTACATGTTTGGGACTCAGTGATTGAGAATCAAGATTCTCTGATCATGAGTTCCACACATTATGGGTACCGGGGTCAAGAGTCCCACTGGTTGGGACTTTTCGATCAGGGTTACATATCGACGAATTCTGATGCCCGATTGCCCATCGGATTTGGACTCAGTATTTATGAGAAATTTAATTAGTGATTTGATCACTAATTAACTTAATTTGATTGAGTAATTATTTTTAGATCAAGTCCAATTGAATTGGATTCAGTTGGGTTTGACCCGATTAGGTTAAGAGTTGACCTAATTGTCGAGATGGTTTGGTCTCTGATTTGATCAAGGGTTGGACTTAGTCAATTCCTGATTTGATTAAGATTTTATTAAGCCTAATTAAGCCTAATTAAGTTGGATTTAAATTAGTCTAATTGGACCTAACTTATTTGGTTCAATTAGGTTGGTTTAAATAATTAAACCACCTTTACCCAATCTCCATGCGCCACCTCACTTCCATTGTACCCATTTGAATTCATGAGAAGGAACTTCTCATGAATTTTTTCCTCATGCCAAGCCCTCTCTACATCCCACTTTAATGTGCCATATGAATGGATAAGGATAATTGGTTGGCCATTCAAATTCCAAATAAAGTTTGAATTTGAATGGGCAATCAATCTTTGCGTCTTATCCCTTTTTTTATGCCCCATTTATTAGATGAGAAAAGGTTTCTCATGAAAGCACTCCATGCACAATTTAAGCCACACCTCATGCCTTTAGTGGATAAGGGATGAGTTGGTGTCCATTTGAATTCAATATTTGATTTGAATTCAAATGTGCAATTACTCATCTTTATCCTTTCTTTTGGATAAGATGTTTGACATTGTTATAAAAGGAGGAGAAGAGTGGGGCGTACAAGAAGAAGATTTTTGGAGAAAAATTCTGGGGCATGAGAAGTCTTGTGCGTGAGAAGGAAGTCCATATCCTTCCAAGAAGAAAAGAAAGAAAAGTGTGTTGGAAATAGTGTCCCAAAGCCAATCGTCAGTCTGTTGACGATTGTGCTCATTTTTATATTTGTACATGAATTATGAATTAATAAAAATTATTTTGATATTTTTCAACACAAAATATTTCATCTTCTAATGAACTCCTATGTTGTGGTGAAGTCCTTAGGACTATTTAAACTCGATAAAAGAGGATTTGTCATTTAGTCCTCAAATCTATTCGCGACCAAATGATACGTTGTTACCAAGGACATCAACGTTTATCAAGCATAGGTCGTTGTGTGCCATATAGGTTGGTTGTCCTCTTAACAAATGAGTGTGGAGATACTGGTATGGCATACAGGTGAGATGTAAGGGTACATCTGCACTGAACATGACCAACTCTGGAGCTATTTCTGCTGTCAAGATTTGCTCCGATAGAATAAGGGTATAAATGTCCCTCCGACCTGAGACCGCCACAGTGACTTGCAAGCAACTCACTGCACTTAGGCACTGGACTACCTGAATTTCTAATTTAGTGATGGAAGGCTACTGGGTGTAGTCAAGTACTTGACTTATCGGTGCATGTGTCAAGATGGGATTGACCAATCCAGTTTAGGAGCTGTGTACAGTCATATTTTAATTTAGCAAAACCTTGGCCAGGGTAGTCTTTGTGAGGAGTCACAGGACTGTTTGAGTTGAGCATGATTCGGATGATCAAATCAGGGTTGACAGTTTAACCCTGAGTCATCCTAAACATAGGGGTCAAAAGGATGAATTATACAGTAACCATATTCATGTAGGTCTGAGTGTTGCGATTGTGACTCTTCGACCTATCCGAATGTCGGGTACCATTGCTAGATGGTCACTTCGATTAGTACAGGAATTGATTCCTGTGCTACCGACTTAGGTTCAAACTGTGGGGTCACACACATTAGAGGTTCCTATCTGATCTGATGGTTGATGTAGAATCCTACATGTTTGGGACTCAGTGATCGAGAATCAAGATTCTCTGATCATGAGTTCCACACATTATGAGTACCGAGGTCAAGAGTCCCACTGGTTGAGACTTTTCGATCAGGATTGCATATCGATGAATTCTGATGCCCGATTGCCCATCGAATTTGGGGTCAGTATTTATGAGAGATTTAATTAATGATTTGATCACTAATTAACTCAATTTGATTGAGTAATTCTTTTTAGATCAAGTCCAATTGAATTGGATTCAGTTGGGTTTGACCCGATTAGGTTTAGAGTTGACCTAATCGTCAAGATGGTTTGGTCCCTGATTTGATCAGGGGTTGGGCTTAGTCAATTCCTGATTTGATTAGGATTTTATTGAGCCTAATTAAGCCTAATTAGGTTGGATTTAAATTAGTCTAATTGGACCTAACTTATTTGGTTCAATTAGGTTGGTTTAAATAATTAAACCACCTTGACCTAATCTCCATGTGCCACCTCACTTCCATTGCACCCATTTGAATTCATGAGAAGGAATTTCTCATGAATTTTTTTCTCATGCCAAGCCCTCTCCACGCCCCACTTTAATGTGCCATATGAATGGATAAGGATGATTGGTTGGCCATTCAAATTCAAAATAAAGTTTGAATTTGAATGGGCAATCAATTTTTGCATCTTATCCATCTTTTTACGCTCCATTTATTACATAAGAAAAGGTTTCTCATGAAAGTACTCCATGCACAATTTAAGCCATGCCTCACGTCTTTAGTGGATAAAGGATGAGTTGGTGTCCATTTGAATTCAAAATTTGATTTGAATTCAAATGTACAATTACTCATCTTTATCCTTTCTTTTGGATAAGATGTTTGACATTATTATAAAAGGAAGAGAATAGTGGTGCGTGCAAGAAGAAGATTTTTGGAGAAAAATTCTGGGGCATGAGAAGTCTTGTGCGTGAGAAGGAAGTCCATATCCTTTCAAGAGAAAAAGAAAGAAAAGTGGGTGCAAGGTTTTCGGTGAGTTCTCTAGAGTTTTAGCCTGGGGTTCGGGAAGTGAGAAAGTGAGCTACGAGTGTCGTAAGCCCACAAAATCTCAGGGAGATCTTCAACATCCTCTCAAGCACATCTGTTGATGATCTGGAACATCCAAAGAATCGATAGACATCGATCGAAGGAGTTCGATCAGCATCGACCGTCAAAAGGGCTCTACAACGAGCTAGCACTCGTGAGGAGTCGATCAGATCGGGAGCTTCATGTGGATGATCTACAGAGGCCAGACATGCTGTGTGGCTGCGTCGCAACGATCAGACTCTTCCGACGGTGATCAGATTGCAGCAATCTACTACCCGCACAAAGGTATTGTGTTCTGAACACATTACAATAAAGTGTTTATTGTTCAAATTTGAATTTTAAATTTAAAAGCATGCATGCTATATATCATATTTAGATCCTAGTGTAGGATAAATTTATGTTAATTAATTAGATTAATTAATATTTTTTCACTATAAAATTATGATTTTAAAAAAGTTTTAAAATTATCATTTTACCCCTGCACTGAATTTCCCCACAAATGGTATTAGAGTGGGTTCTTAGATATGATATATATATTTTCATACGTAGATTAAGTTGTAATCTAAAAGTTTAAATTTAAAATTTGAAATTCAAAAATTTAAAATTTAAATTTAGAAAGTTGTTCGAAATTCAAAATTCAAAAATTTGAAATTCAAAATTTAAAATTTGAATTTTGAAATTTGAAATTCGAAATTCGAAATTCAAAAATTTGAAATTCAAAATTTGAAATTTTGTTGAAATTTTAAATTTGAAATTCAAAATTTAAAATTCAAAATTTGAAATTCAAAATTTGAAATACAAAAATTTGAAATTTGAAATTTGTTTGAAATTTGAAATTCAAAATTTAAAATTTAAAATTTGAAATTTAAATTTTGAAATTGATATATTTAGATATACTTTATCCAAGTAGCAAGTAATCGAATTGGGTTGGTTGCCATGGTCGTTCGGTCATAGAAAAAAAGTAGGGTTTAAAGGCCCTCTCCTCCTATTCGATGGGGTCTCCTATGTCGGTAGGGGTGCCGCTGCAATTATATCCCATGCAGATGAAGCAGCAAAAGAAATTAATTGTAAAGGTTCAATTATGAAATTTATCATGAATGTGTTAGATTAGATCTAAAGAAATATTCATGATTTATTTTGATTGAATTATTTTCTGTTATGTAATTAGCAATAGGATTGCTATTTATGAAATATGCTGATCTATTTGTGAAATGAGTCAACATATTTGGTGAACAAAAAATAAAACCTTTCAAATTTGAAAATTATTTTCGAAATACCAAACCCTGACCCATCAACCCAAATACTTAATTAAAAGAATTAAGTGTTGTCTAGTAGGTCTAGAATTGTGAATTAAGACCTAAGACAATTGCATAAACTTGTGGGTCAATGGGTTAGATGGATTAGGTTCATAATTGGGTTAGACCTATGGTTAGCTTAAAGAAATGGACTAAATTAGAGTAATTGGTCAAATCTAATCAAAAGTTGAATTAGATTAGGTCAAGGATACTCTAGACTCAACTCCAATAGTTGTAGTTGAATGGGTCCATGTCTTTAACTAGACCAAGATAGACTTAATTCATGGCTATGCGGTGGAAGCCTATTTACTAAGTTGATCAAATTAAAACTAATGAACCGGTTGGTGTCTAAGGTAAGTTTGGCAGTTTGACCAGTGGTTTTTAAGCGGGAGCTACTCGTAGTGATTTGATCTCTGACGAGTTAATGGCTTATCCCCACCACTGATCTCACTTACCTGGCCAACCTGGTGAATTAGGTTTTGATTAGATCACTTGGTGATTAGGGCTCACCCATGTCATTAGGTAAATCAGTTTGACTGATTTAGGTGCTCCTAATGCTGGCTTAATTAAATCCTTTTTAATCTGACTTGGTGAAGTCAGTGGGAGGATTGAAATTGGCTGGTAATTTATCTTCTCATCGATTCTTTAATAAAATCCTCAAAAAAAAAATTATTAGGTCCCTAAAAATGATTAAGTTATATTGATAACTAAGTCATAGCCTCCCATTAAGTGAGTGATAATGAGTCCATTAGTTTAATAATCATTGGAGGCCCAAAGGCTTGGTGCTTATTGACTAATGGAATTATCATTCATAATATGATAATTTGGTTTGAATCTTTCTGATGGTGATCAGGTTGGCCGGCCAAAGTCGGGCCTGATCATTTATTGATCCGATTCACCAAATCAAATCATGTTAATGGTTGGACCTAACCAGATCTTTTCAGTGGAGGCCAAAGCCTACTGATTAGGTTCTGGGGCAAAATCAATTACTAGAAGTTGTTTAGAGAA
The DNA here is from genome assembly GCF_000442705.2 of Elaeis guineensis. Classification (NCBI taxonomy): domain Eukaryota; kingdom Viridiplantae; phylum Streptophyta; class Magnoliopsida; order Arecales; family Arecaceae; genus Elaeis; species Elaeis guineensis. Next base: position 39,365,381 of record NC_026003.2, read on the forward strand.
ACAACTGGTTATGAACCTACCCATAGATGCACATGGGTTGACCAACCAAAGTTGGGCTCATGTGTAGTCTGTGTGGATTCTAGTACCCACTAAAAAATTAAAGTAATTTCTTGAATTGAATGTTGAGGCTACCAGTTCGTAGAAATACTAGGAGAAACTTTAGACTAAAGTCCAAGTCTTTAGTATTTATAATTTGTGTACTAATAGAGGTCTGGTTTTTCTTTATGCAGCTATGGCCACTACCCTATCCCTTCAGTCATTATTAGATAATGACAAGCTCATGGGACCTAATTTCGATAGCTGGTATCAAAAATTAAAAATTATCCTTGAGCATGAGTGGATCCTTTATGTAGTAATAGATCTGGCACCTGAGGAGCCAGCCCCGAATGTTAGAGGGATGGTTCGAGACACTTATCAGAAGTGGTTCAATGACTGCACCACCGTTCAGTGCATTATGCTGGCGGCAATGAATGATGAGTTCAGCCACAGGTTCGAAAACACGCAGCCCCAGGAGATGCTTCAAATGTTGAACGACTCCTTTGGTATGCCTAACGATGTTGAAAGGCACAAAAGTAGTTGTGTCATTTTCAATGCTCAGATGAGGGATGGAGCCTCAGTCACTGATCATGTACTGTACATGATCGAAATGATTGAGCGCCTAAGTAAACTGTGCTTTCCCCTGCATGAGCCACTCGGTAAGGATGCGATCCTTAATTCATTGCCCAATTCCTTCCTCCCCTTCCTTACTCATTTTCGGATGACAAAGCCTGCAGTGAACTACAACAACTTGTTGGGGTTGCTGCAGAACTTTGAGAAGGATCACCAGCTCCATAAGGAGTCGGTGAATGTAGTGGGAGGGTCTTCTTCTGGTCGTCGACCCTTTAAGAAAGGAAAGAAGAAGAACAAGAAGAAGAAGAATAAGAAGGTGCAGCTACATGCTGGGACATCTGCACAGGGTCAGACCCAGAAATGGAAGCCCGACCAGAGCTAGATGGAGTGCTTCTTTTGCAAGAAGCAGGGGCACTGGAAGAGGAACTGTCCTCTATACATTGCCTCCCTGGACCTGAACAGGCCGAAGAAGAAGCAAGGTACTTATATGATAACACCTTGTAACTTTTTTATTTGTGATACTACTGCCTGGGTATTGGATACCGGAAGCCCTTATCATATTTGCAATTCGATGCAGGGTCTGCAGGTCAGTAGGAGATTTGATGAAAGTGATAGATTCCTGAACATTGGAGATGGAAGCAAAGTTTCAGTTCTAGCATTAGAAATCATGAACCTTGTAATCAATTCTCGAAATATAATTCTGAGTGAATGTCACTATTGTCCAAGCTTTTTATTAAATATTATTTCTATAGGCCTTTTGGCCATGAACGGTTATCAATTTTTAATAAAAGAAAATATTTGCAATATCATTTTGAATGGTGTTACAATGTTTATTGGACAACTTTATAATGAAATTTACTTTCTATCACAACTTGTTAATGTGGTTCAAACCTCCGGTAAACGCCCTAGAATAGATAATGTGTCAGAAGTCTACCTTTGGCACTGTAGGCTAGGTCATATCAATAAGAACAGGATAAACAGGTTGGCTCAAGAAGGAATTCTTGAAGTAGTTGATTGTGAATCACTTCCAACCTATGAGTCCTGTCTTCTTAGTAAAATGACCAAATCACCTTTTACTGAAAAAGGTGAGCGAGCCAATGAACTCTTGGGTTTGGTACATTCTGATGTATGTAGACCTATGAGCTCAAGTGCAAGAGGTGGATATTTCTACTTCATAACCTTCACAGACGACCTATCGAGGTATGGGTATGTCTATTTAATGAAGCATAAACCGAAGTCGTTTAAAATATTCAAACTATTCTGAAATGAGGTAGAAAAATAAACTGAAAAGTGTATTAAAACTCTTCAATCTGATTGAGGAGGTGAATACCATTCCAATGATTTTCTGACATATCTTGGGGAGAATGGGATTCTCTCTCAGTGGACTCCTCCTGGAACACCACAACATAATGGTGTATCTGAAAGGAGGAATCGGACCTTGTTGGACATGGTTCGATCCATGATGGGGTCTGCTGGTTTGCCGATCTCCCTCTGGGGATATGCGCTCGAATTGGCTTATTACCTTCTAAATAGAGTTTCGAGTAAGTCTGTAACCAAAACACCATATGAGATATGGATAGGACGTAAGCCAGTACTCTCGCACCTTAGGGTTTAGGGGTGTCCAGCTTATGTTAAACGTTTAATTACGGATAAGCTTGGACCTAGGTCTGACAAGTGTAACTTTATAGGGTACCCAAAAGAGACCAAAGGGTATTACTTCTACCTAGCTGATGAGCAAAAAGTGTTTGTCAGCCTTAAGGCAATTTTTTTGAAAAAGGAGTTCCTTGGTGAAGGGACTGTTGCCTCTAAGATCAAACTTGATGAAGTTCGGCAGGTGAAAAAACTGATACAAGTTGCTGAACCTGAACCAGATTTGGTTAGATCAAATTCGGAGCCCATTGTTCAAGCACCCTTAAGGCGATCTGGTAGAGTACCACGTCAACCGGACAGATACTATGGTTTCTTGGTCCAGAATGACGATCCTATCGAACTTGATGATAATGATGAGGATCCGATCACCTACATAGATGCAATGCAGAGACCCGACTCTGAGAAATTACTGGAGGCCATGAAATCCGAAATAGAGTCCATGAAGGTCAACGATGTGTGGACATTGGTTGACCCACCCGAAGGAGTAAAACCCATAGGGTGCAAGTGGGTCTTCAAGAGGAAGAGAGGCGCAGACAGAAAGGTGAAAACCTATTGTTGCCCAGCTATGCAACTCAAGATGGGGGGTGAATTTGGTTTCTAAAAATTTTAAGCTTAACTTATGACTTATGAAAAATGTTTGACAATAGCTAAATAAATAGGGAGAGTAAAATTACTTCAAGGCTAATGGCTAAATGCAAGAATGCAAGAGAATAATGAAGAGTTAAAGAAGAGCAATTAGGCACAACACAAACAATGGGATTTATAGTGGTTCGGTGCCAACCTTGCACCTACATCCACTCCCCAAGCTCCTACTTGGGAATTCCAATCCACTAATCTTGTATTCAACCCGAATACAAACGTCGGAAACTCCGACTCTAGCTATCCCAAGCTAGTCCACTTGTTTTTCGGGTACAAGCCAACCCAATACACTCCGATTCAAGGTTCGAATCAATCTTTCTTTATTTTGGAACCCTTCCAAAACAAAAATAATAACTCAAACAAAGTATAACAATGAATAGCACAAGTAAGTACAAAGAAAGCTCCTTTAATGAGCGTATGATGCTTTAAATACACTTTACTCAAAGAGAAGAAGACTCTTTTTGATTTTCTCAAGGTGGTTGGAGACTTGAATGTGCACTTGAGAAGTTGGTGAGCTTGGATTAAAGGCTTCTTGAATGCTTTGAGTGAGCTCTTGCTTAGGGCTGAAAAGTTTGCTTGAAATCTCCTTTTCAAAATTTTTCTTCTTGATTCCTTTTTTTTTATTTCCACCTTTTTGTCCCTTTTATAGCTTCAAAAAATAGTGAAAAATATTCTAGACTAAAAATAGAGCTGTTAGACCACATTAAATGAGCATTAAAAGTACTTAAAACGGGTTAAAAACTAGCCGTTGTGGAACAATCCCATCACAGGGGTCAACTCATGGGTCGACTCATGAGTCGACCTCTGTGGAAGAACAACAGAAAACAACCAGAAGACAAGGTTCTATAATTTTTGGCCTAAAAATAGCAGGGGTCGACTCATGGGTCGACTCATGCCTTGGGGGTCGACTCACAGGTTGTGCCAAGCCAAAAAATCTGCGTGCCAAACAGCTCATTGTGCCATGAGTTGACTCATGGGTCGACTCATGTTTTTCAAACATACATATCTTTCAAAATACAAGTCCAAAAATAATAAAATTTTCATTAATGGATCACAAATCTTTTGTTCTATCATTTGATACTATCAAATTAGGGTTTTGGTAAAATTATAATTTTGCCCCTGAAGAGCAATAAGTCTTTTTCAAGTGAAAATCATTAGTACCCCTTCAAATACTTTGTAATCATCAAAATCAATCCAAGGAGCAACAATCTCTCCCTTTTTGATGATGATAAAATACTTGAACAAAAGCATATATATGAATCAATGAGCATGAATTTCAAAGGAATGAAATGCATTATAGGTAGTTTGAAGATAAATAGGAAATTTACTACCAACTTATAAGTGCATTTGCTTGAAAAGAAGATTGATTCTTTTGGCATGTGATACATGTGCCCATTTGCTTGTTTTGCTCATTTGCATAAACAATTTGCCTATTGCTTAATGATTTGAAAATTTTTTCATTTAATTATGTGATTTTGGTATCAGAGCAAAATTTGTTTTTACTATCAGAGCAAAGCAGAATTTGCCTAAGAATTTGAAAATTACGTATTTGAAAATATCTCATTTGCTCATTTGCTTATTTTTTTTAATTTCTTAGCATCTTGAAAATTTGCTCATTCTCATTTGATTATTTAATTTTGGTATCAGAGCATATTTAACAATTAAGTGTATCAAAGCATGTCTAAGAATTAATTTTAAAGTGTATCAGAGCATGTCTAAGAAATAATTTTAAAGTGTATCCGAGCATGTCTAAGAATTAATTTTAAAGTTTGTTCATTTGCTTTTGCAATTTACTCATTTTGTTTTTAAGTCTTTTATTTATCTTGCTTTTGATACTTTTCTTTAATTTCTCCCCCTTTTTGACATCATCAAACATTGTTTACTCCCCCTTTTCTTTTGAATACATTTTCTCTTTTTGTTTCTTGAACTTCTTGTACTAATCATTAATTTTACTAACATTAATGTTTACTCCCCCTGAATACAGCAATCATAAAACAAAATATACCATTGAGTACCATAGATATGAAATAGCAATTCATAGTATTTTAAGCATGCACAAAATTGAAAGTAACTCAATTTAAAGGACATACATTAAAAGTCAAAGAGTAGATATATAATCAAAAAGTGATTGATACCATAGTTGTTCCAATACATATTCCATAATATAAAAGTCAACCAGTTAATATCATTACATGGCCCAGAAGATAGATCCTAGAAAGAAACAACAGACAAGGCTAACTACAAGGATCTAGTAGAGCTCATGACTGGATGGATCAGAATCAGATGTATCGGAGATGGGGTGGGGAGATGAAGGATCATGACCAAGGACTCATCCTCTACCCCGTCTGCCTCTGCCACGAGTGGAGGTGCTGGCACGAGTAGGTGGGCGAGATGATCCTGAAGGCTTAAAAGCAATAGACTGAACTGCAAGAGAGAGCCTGATGGTGTCAAGAAGGTTCAGAGCTCTGAAAATAGACTGAAGCAGTGCAGTGAACTGTGTAGATGCATGCTCACTAGAGCCTCTGATCTCTCTCCTCAGGAAATCAAATCCACTCTCTAATACTCCTCTAAGTCTGGCTGCCTCCGTAGATAGGTCTGAGACCTCAGTAGTGCACTCCTGTGGCTGTGGATGTGCTAGAGCTAATACTTGCCCCTGTAAGTCAAGTATCCTCCCAGTCAGTCTCAAAATATAATCCTCAAGCTGTTGAATCTGAATTGACTGATCTGAGATCATCTGAAATACAGTGGAGATGTGGGGGATCAAGGTCTGATCAGATGCATCAAATGATGTGGATCCTGATGCAAAAGCTGAAGTGCTCCACTGTCGAGAAAGCAAGGAAGCCACATGCTGAGAAATCATCTCAATCTGATCATCAGCCAATCTGATCTCTGAGGGAGATGCTCTGCTGTCTGGCTGCTGAACTGGAGTGTGCCTCCTGGTAGACTCTGAAGGGCCAGCCTCTGGATCTGAAACAAACTGGATGTCTGGAGATGCTGCCCTGATGTCATGGAGAGGTGATAAAGGACCTTCTTCCTCAGTTCTGTCCTCAACTCTGTCCTCAACTCTCTCTTCTGCATCCTTAATCCAACCACCATCGGTCCTAGTGAATCCCATGCGGTGCAAAGTATGTTGGTTGATGGTGTCAGAGTGAGAAAGCCTAGCTGATGCCTCCCCCTCAAAACTAACTCCAAACCTCCTGAATACCAGTGTGAGGGCCATACCAAAAGGCAGATGTGCCTTGGATCTATTCAGTGTTTCTCTCATGGCCTCAATCATTAAAGCTGGGAGGTTTAAGGGGGTTTGGGTGATCACATGAAACATGATGCATGTGTCTCGGCCTGAAAGGAGGTCATGTCTACCACTTCTTGAGAAGAAAAGCTTTGTTACCAATTAATGTAGAATTCTCATTTCAATTGACAGGATCTTGGCTTCTAATTTATTTAGGCTTCCCGAGTAGGTTCCTCCTAAAATCACATTGATCCCTTCTTCCTTCACTGGGAGTTCCATGTTTGAATATCCCTCACAGGGCAAATGAAGAATCTCTCCCAAAATAATAGGATCTAAGCAGATATCAATTTCCTTAACAGTAGATGTTACTGTTCCATTGCCATAGCATAGATTCAGATAAAACTCTCTAACCAAATCTACATATGTAACTTCTTTAAGAGAACAGTAAAAACCCCAACCTTGGTTTTTGATCTTTGAACCAATGGAGAAACTCTCTTTTTCAAAAAATCTGAAGTCAATATTTTTGCCGGTTTCTACCTTTCTGACAGAGTGTGGAATTTTACTAGGACTGAGAGGAGACTGAGAGGAACCTGGAGCAGATGCTGAAGCAGGAATGGGAGCAGAAGAGGTCTGAGAAGCTTGTCTTTTCCTGCACATGCCCTCTTCCAGCTCACGGACCGATTTCCTTCTTTGAGGGAGTTTCATTTTTGGAGCCATTCTCACCACAAGAGCAAGCAAGGAGACTTGGAAGATCAAATGGGTGAGGAGAAGGAGGGTTATTAGGGGATGGAAAGGGATTTTTGGAGGAGAGAAATCCCGATTTGGAGAAGAATGGTGGAAGCTAAGGCACGCTCCAACCGCTCCAATCAAGGGAGAAAAATGGGAATAGTGCCTTTCCCAAGGGGCGATTTGAGGTGGTGAGGTGATGGAAGAAGGATCTTGGGCTTAAACCTTGGATTTGGAGAGAAAGAAGAGGAGGACTACGGGTTTTGGAGGGAGGAAGACGAAGATGGAGGGGTCGGCTCATGAACGGGTTTTTAATTAAAAAGAGATGAACCTGTGGGATGTTGGTCGAAAAATTGCAAGTATGCCATTGGGTCGACCCTAGAGGGTCGACTCATGATTCACAAAATTTCAGGAAAATTATGAATAAATTCCAAAAAAATTCAAAATTCTGGGAGAAAAATTTTTGCTCTATGAAAAGTTGTGAGAATGATAATCTTGAGCTTTTAGGTTTAAGAGAGATGATGGAAATTGAGCTCAAAGAGATTTTGACATTGATTCCTTGGAATTAGAGAGATATTTAAGCAAATGGATCAAGAATTCCTAGATCTCTCCTAATTTCACAGAATCTATCTTCACTTAGGGCCTTTGTAAAGATATCGGCTAATTGATTTTCAGTGCAAACATAGTCAAGAATTATATCTTTGTTTCGAACATGTTCTCTTATAAAATGATGTCTAATTTCAATATGTTTAGATCTAGAATGTTGAATTGGATTTTAGTAAGATTTATGGCACTAGTGTTATCACATCTTATGGGTGTTTCATTAAGTTTGATACCAAAGTCTTCGAGTTGTTGCTTAATCCACAAGATTTGAGCACAACAACTTCCGGCTGCAATGTATTCGGCCTCAGCTGTAGACAGTGCTACCGAATTTTGTTTCTTGCTAAACCAGGAGATTAGGTCAATGATGTGTGGATATTGGTTGACCCACCTGAAGGAGTAAAATCCATAGGGTGTAAGTGGGTCTTCAAGAGGAAGAGAGGCGCAGACGGAAAGGTGGAAACCTATAAAGCCCGTCTGGTTGCCAAGGGATATCGTCAACATTATGGTATAGACTATGACGAGACATTTTCTCCTGTGGCAATACTCAAATCTATTCAGATTATGCTTGCGATAGCTACCCATCTGGACTATGAAATCTAGTAGATGGATGTGAAGATAGCTTTCCTAAATGGAGAGTTGGATGAAGAGGTGTATATGATACAACCTGAAGGATTCACATCCATAGATGAGTCTATGGTGTGCAGGCTACAGAGGTCCATTTATGGACTTAAGCAGGCATCACGGAGTTGGAACATACGTTTTGATAAGACGATCAAGACGTATTGCTTCGTTAAGAACGGAGAAGAGCCATGCATTTATAAGTGGGCTAATGGTCCAGTAGTAGTATTTCTTGTATTGTATGTGGATGACATTCTCTTAATCGAGAATGATGTCCCTACATTACAGGGAATAAAGATTTGGCTGTCGTCACAGTTCTCCATGAAGGATCTGGGAGAAGCTTCCTACATCCTAGGGATGAGGATCTATAGGGATAGATCTAAAAGGTTGCTTGATTTATCTCAGTCCATGTACATTGATACTATACTGAAAAGGTTCAGCATGGAGAATTTCAAGAAAGGCTATCTTCCGATAGGCCATGAAATTTCTCTCTCAAAGAGGGATTGTCCGACAACATCTCAAGAGAGAGAGCGTATGGGTAGGATTCCATATACTTCGACAGTGGGATCTATCATATACGCCATGACGTGTACACGACCAGATGTGGCATACTCACTAGGGATAGTGAGTAGATACCAATCTGATCCTGGGGAGAATCACTAGAAGGTTGTTAAAACCATTCTGAAGTATTTAAGAAATACTAAGGACCAGTGGCTTGTTTATGGTGAATCGAACTTGAGACTTATAGGGTTTACAGACTCTAGTTTTCAGTCAGATCACGATGACAGCAAAAGTGTGTCGGGATTTATTTTTACCCTTAATGGTGGGGCTATCTACTGGAAAAGTTTCAAGCAGCACACAGTAGCTGATTCAGTTTGCGAGACGGAGTATGTCGCCGCATCAGATGCTGCCAAAGAAGCGATGTGGCTGAGAAAATTTATTACTGAGCTCGGAGTAGCACCCTCCCTTGTTGGTCCAGTTCTGCTCTACTGTGACAGCTCTGGAGCCATTGCTCAGGCGAAGAAACCAAAGGCACACCAACGGACGAAGCATATTCTGCACCGCTACCATCTCATCCGAGAAATTATGGATCGAGGTGACGTCGACCTTCAGAAGATCGATGGAAAGGAGAACCTAGCCGACTCATTAACTAAAGCCATTGCGGTGAAGGAGTTCGACGACTACAAGTCGAAGATGGATATTAGATACTGCACTGATTGGTTTTAGGCCAAGTGGGAGATTGTTGGGAATAGTGTTCCAAAGCCAATCGTCAGCCTGTTGACGGTTGTGCTCATTTTTGTATATGTACATGAATTATGAATTAATAAAAATTATTTTGGCATTTTTCATCACAAAATATTTCATCTTCTAATGAACTCCTATATTGTGGTGAAGTCCTTAGGACTATTTAGACTCGACAAAGGAAGATTTATCGTTTAGTCCTTAAATCTGTTCGCGACCAAATGATATGTTGTTACCAAGGACGACAACATTTATCAAGCATAGGTCGTTGTGTGCCATATAGGTTGGTTGTTCTCTTAACCAATGAGTGTGGAGACACTGGTATGGCATACAGGTGAGATGTAAGGGTACATCTGCACTGAACGTGATCGACTCCGGAGCTATTTCTACTGTCAAGATTTGTTCCGATGGAATATGGGTATAAATGTCCCTCCGACCTGAGACCGCCACGGTGACTTGCAAGCAACTCACTGCACTTAGGCACTAGACTACCTAAATTTCTAATTCAGTGACGGAAGGCTGCTGGGTGTAGTCAAGTACTTGACTTATCGGTGCGTGTGTCAAGATGGGATTGACCACTCCAGTTTTGGAGCTGTGTACAGTCATGTTTCAACTTAGCAAAACCTTGGTCAGGGTAGTCTTTGTGAGGAGTCACAGGACTGTTTGAGTTGAGCATGATTCGGATGATCAAATCAGGATTGACAGTTTAACCCTGAGTCGTCCTAAACATAGGGGTCAAAAGGATGAATTATACAGTAACCATATTCATGTAGGTTCTGAGTGTCACGATTGCGACTCTTCGACCTATCCGAACGTCGGGTACCATTGCTAGATGGTCACTTCGATTAGTACAGGAATTAGTTTCTGTGCTACCGACTTAGGTTTGAACCTCAGGGTGACACACATTAGAGGTTTGTATCTGATCTGATGGCTGATGTAGAATCCTACATGTTTGGGACTCAGTGATCGAGAATCAGGATTCTCTCATCACGAGTTCCACACATTATGGGTACCGGGGTCAAGAGTCCCACTGGTTGGGATTTTTCGATCAGGGTTACATATCAATGAATTTTGATGCCCGATTGCCCATTGGATTTGGACTCAATATTTATGAGAGATTTAATTAGTGATTTGATCGCTAATTAACTCAATTTGATTGAGTAATTATTTTTAGATCAAGTCCATTTGAATTGGATTCAGTTGGGTTTGTCCCGATTAGGTTAAGAGTTGACCTAATCGTCAAGATGGTTTGGTCCCTGATTTGATCAAGGGTTGGGCTTAGTCAATTCCTGATTTGATTAAGATTTTATTGAGCCTAATTAAGCCTAATTAAGTTGGGTTTAAATTAGTCTAATTGGACCTAACTTATTTGGTTCAATTAGGTTGGTTTAAATAATTAAACCACCTTGACCCAATCTCCATGCGCCACCTCACTTCCATTGCACCCATTTGAATTCATGAGAAGGAACTTCTCATGAATTTTTTTCTTATGCCAAGCCCTCTCCACGTCCCACTTTAATGTGCCATATGAAAGGATAAGGATGATTGGTTGGCCATTCAAATTCAAAATAAAATTTGAATTTGAATGGGCAATCAATCTTTGCGCCTTATCCCTTTTTTTACGCTCCATTCGTTACATGAGAAAAGGTTTCTCATGAAAGCACTCCATGTACAATTTAAGCCATGCCTCACACCTTTAGTAGATAAGGGATGAGTTGGTGTCCATTTGAATTCAAAATTTGATTTGAATTTAAATGTGCAATTACTCATCTTTATCCTTTCTTATGGATAAGATGTTTGATGTTGTTATAAAAGGAGGAGAAGAGTGGGGCGTGCAAGAAGAAGATTTTTGAAAAAAAATTCTTGGGCGTGAGAAGTCTTGTGCGTGAGAAGTCCATATCCTTCCAAAAAAAAAGAAAGAAAAGAAAGAAAAGTGGGTGCAAGGTTTCCGGTGAGTTCCCTAGAGTTTTAGCCTAGGGTTCGGGAAGTGAGAAAGTGAGCTACGAGTATCGTGAGCCTACAAAATCTTAGGAAGATCTTCAACATCCTCTCAAGCATGTCTGTTGATGATCTGGAGCATCCAAAGAATCGACAGACATCGATCGAAGGAGTTCGATCAGCATCGACCGTCAAAAGAGCTCTACAATGGGCTAGCACTCGTGAGGAGTCGATCAGACTGGGAGCTTCGTGTGGATGATCCATAAAGACCAGACATGCTGTGTGGCTGCATCGTGACGATCAGACTCTCCCGACGGTGATCAGATTGCGACGATCTACTATCCGCACAAAGGTATTATGTTCTGAACACATTACAATAAAGTGTTTATTGTTCAAATTCGAATTTCAAATTTAAATGCATGAATACTATATATCATATTTAGATCCTAGTGTAGGGTAAATTTATGTTAATTAATTAGATTAATTAATATTTTTTCACTGTAAAATCATGATTTTAAAAAAATTTTAAAATTACCATTTTACCCCTGTACTGAATTTTCCCAAAATACATGCTGCCTATCCAATTTTCTAATATCACCGTCATACCATATTATTTTTTGGTGAAAGTATAAAATTTTATCTCTTTGCTTGCTTGTTTTCTGTTTTGATCGACATCGATAAGGAGATTCTAGGATTTGAATTTTAGTTCGATAGTTTTAATTGTTAAAGCTATTGATATGTTTGTTTTAAAATTTTTAAAATTTTATTTTTACTGCATGATCAAAATCTAACAGTGGTATCAGAGCCACCCTTGTTAGATTCGATCAAACAAATGCAAAGTTGTAGTATAGAATTATTCTAGTTGATATATTGCCAAAAATATTGCATCAATTTTTAGCATCGATTTTAAAATCAAAAATTATTTTTGACTATACTTGAATCATGGATTTAAATTTTAGTTATTAAAATTATGAATTTATGATAATATAAAATTTATAGTTTCATGGTTGCTTGATGTTTAAATCAATTTTATGTTTAAGAGTGCTATGCATACCTAATTTGATTAGGGTTTATTTTTAATTTGGCTTAACATGTTATATTTGTTAAGTCATTTTGTGCACCCTTAAATGATTTTTGGTATGACAATATGTTTCTTATTATGACTTGTTATAGCATGTCGAATTGTATAATATATATAGTATATTTTATGTAGTTGTAGTTAGGATGTGCCGAGATTAGTTCAAAGATCCTCTATAAAATTATATAAAGTTGTAATGTTGGGATTCACTTACAAATCAAACTTCAAATTCATTTGATCAATTGATGTCTAAAAAAGTGTGAAAGATGGTTTTCTAATTAGGTCCGTATGCTAGTTTGATCAATTTTGTTGGTATCTAAGAAAAGCTAGGGGAGCCTCCCACCTACTGATTTGGCCAATTTGGTCTTATTGAATTTCAGACTAAGATTGATTAGTGATGTAGACACTATAAGGGTCTTCCTTCAAGCTTGATCAATAGAGTTTGTCAAGATCTTAGTGAGCTTGTTGTGCTATCTATAAGGCTTACTACAGAAATTGATATGATGTTGACTAAGTGTATATTGATGCTTATGGTATATTTGAATAGTGTTACTTTATTGTACTATCCATAAGGACATCATTATTTAAGTATGATCATATGTGATTGAAGGGTTAACTTAGTTAGAATACTATATTTGTTATACTATCCACAAGATTATAAGTGATCTAGAGATAAGAGAGAAAAATATTGAGAATTGTATGAAGTACAATTGGTAAAGAGTTATTTACTCTTGAACTCATGAATGCTTGTTGTGCTATCCACAAGATGTTTGTGAGGAATAAAGATCTCAACCCCAGTAAGAAATATTAGGATGTTTCTCATTTTTTTATACTTGGGTCCTATGAAATTTGTTAAAATAGTGAGAGACACAATTAGACAAAAATCTTAATCTAGTTATGCATGTCATCATGAGTTGTACACTTATATTCTGTTCTTGTTATTGTAGATTAATTGCATATATGGCATCCTCACTATCACTTAAAGATGTACTAGATGCTAACAAATTGACCAGACCAAATTACATAGACTGGTTAAAAAATCTTAGAATTATTCTCACTCAAGAGAAAGTCTTCTATATACTGGATATACCTATATCCGATATGATCGGAGAAGATGCTTTCGAGGAGAAAAGGGTCACATATAAGATGTGGAAGGATGATAGTGTGACTATCAAATACATCATGCTTGCCTCGATGAGCAATGAGCTTCAGAGGTAGCATGAGGATGTAGATGTTCCTTCTATACTCCTTAATCTTAAAGAATTATATGGGAAACAAAATCGAACTACTAGATATAAGATATCTAAGCAGTTGTTTCATGCCCGCATGACTGAAGGCACGTCTGTGCAAACTCATGTCCTAAAGATGATTGATTTGATTACTCATTTGGGACAGTTGGATTTCGTCATGGACAGTGAACTTAGTCAGGATTTGATCCTACAGTCTCTCCCCGACTCCTCCCAGTTTGTCATAAACTATCATATGAACAAACTGAACATCAGCCTACCTAAACTGTTGAACATGTTGAAAATAGCAGAGAGCCATTTCAAAGGTGAAAAAGCTTCAATTCTTCTTGTCAATAAGATCAACAAGAAAAAAGGCAAGAATGGTTTCAAGAAAAAGTTAAATCCTAAAGCTGGCATCTCCAAGAAGAAGGCAAAGAAGGTCTCTGCCAAAGGTACTTGCTATCACTGTGACAAGGAGGGGCACTAAAAGAGAAATTGGAAAGAATATCTTATAACTGTAAAACAGATAAATATTGCTAAAGATTTGTATATGATACAAACTAATTTATCATTAAGTACTTCAATTTCAGATTCTTAAATATCGGATACCGCCTGTGGCTCACGCCTTTGCAAATTATTACAAGATCTACAGAAAACAAAGAGTCTAAATAAAGATGACTTCGAGCTATTTAGTGCTAGTAGAGAGTCCATTCAAATCGAAGCTGTGAGAACTAGAATTTTGAAATTGCCTTCGAACAAAATTTTAGAACTGAAGACCTATTATTATATTCCTAATATTGTTAGAAATATTATTTCTACACCCTTATTATTAGAACAAGGCTTTGAAATAAAAGTAAAGAACAATGTTTGTTCTATATATTCTAATAAATTTTATGGAAATGCTTATATTGATAATGGTCTTTTATTCCCATCACTTAATGATAATATACTTCATGTTGATAATATGAAGAAAAAAAAGAGTGAGGATGTGAATGTCACATAACTCTAGCACTGCCGATTTGATCATATAAATGAGTCAAGAATTAATAAGTTATACAAAAAAAAAATTTTGATCTTTATGATTTTGAATCATATGGAACTTGTGAATCTTGTCTCATGGATAAAATGACCAAGATTTCATTTATTGGATATAGAGAAAGAGCGACTGACATTTTAGATCTTATACAAACTGATGTTTGTGATCCAATATCGACTCAAGTCAGAGGTTAATACTCTTACTTCATCACTTTTATTGATGATATGTCTAAGTTTGGATTTGTGTATTTCATGAAATACAAATTTGAAGCCTTTGACTAATTTAAAGGGTATCAAAGAATGGTTGAAAAATAAACTAGTAAAAGTATTAAAGCTCTTCAATCTAATCGAAGAGGAGAATACTTGACTACTGAGTTCCTCAATCATTTAAAATAAAATAGAATACTCTCTCAATGGACACCTCTTTACACTCCACAATTAAATAGAATTATGAAAATACACCTTATTAGATATGGTGCGGTCCATGATGTATTTCATGGATCTTTCGATCTCTTTTTGGAGATATGCTCTTGAGACCGTAGCGTATGTTTTGAACAAAGTGCTATCCAAATCTGTCTCTAGCACTCCATATAAGATATGAAAAGAAAAGATGTCCAGTCTTAAATATTTTAAGATTTGGGATTGCCCTGCTTCTGTGAAAAATATTGATGGACATAAGCTTAGTGCTAGATCAGAAAAATATAAATTTATAGGTTATCCCAAAGAGAGTATAGGATAATACTTCTATCATTCTACTCAACAAAAGGTGTTTGTTGGTAGGCATATCATTTTTTTAGAGAAAAAGTTTATTTAAGAAGGGGGCAATGGGAAGTCTGTTAAACTTGAGAAAGTTTAAAACCTACAATCCATCCAGGATTTACAAGCTGACTCTCAACTAGATGTGCCCATTGTTGAGGCATAGCCACTACACACACCTCTTTGAAAGTCAAGTAGAGTGAATAATGTACCACTCAGGTATGGATTTATTATTGAGAATGACAGTACATCCCACATCATTGAGAATGATGATCCCACGACCTATTCGGAAGCTATCATGAGTAGTGACTCTGACAAATGGCTCAATGCTATGAAATCCAAAATGGACTCCATGTATACCAACCAAGTTTGGACTTTATTTGATCACCTGAGGGTGTGATGCCAATAGGCTGCAAATGGATCTTCAAAAGAAGGATTAGAGTAGATGGACAGGTAGAGACCTATAAGGTCAAGCTGGTGGCAAAAGATTTTAGACAAAAATAAAGTGTTGATTATGAAGAAACTTTTTTATCGGTAGCCATGCTCGAGTTTATTCAGATTATACTTGCTATTGCTGCATACTATGATTATGAGATCTGACAGATGGATGTCAAGACTGCCTTTCTCATTGAAAACCTTAAGGAGAAAGTCTATATGACTCAGCCAGAAGGATTTGTCTTTAATGGGAGAGCAAATCAGGTATACAAGCTGAATAGATCTATTTATGGATTAAAACAAGCATAGAGGAGCTCGAACATCCATTTTGATGAGACAGTCAAATCGTTTAGTTTTATCAAAAATTTGGATGAATCTTGTGTGTACAAGAAGACTAGTGGGAGTGCTATTATCTTCTTGATCTTGTATGTGGATGATATACTGCTCATTAGAAATGATATCTCGATGTTATAATCGATCAAGACATGGCTATCACAAAAGTTTTTCATGAAAAATATGGGTGAAGCGTCCTATATACTTGGTATAAAGATCTATAGGAATAGATCAAAAAAGATACTTGGCTTGTCCCAATCTAGGTACATTGACCTTGTGTTGAAGAGGTTCAACATAGAGAAAAGTAAAAGAGGTTACGTACCCATAGGTCATGGCATACAATTCTAAGAAGATGTCTTCTAAGACACCTGAAGAGAGAAATAAAATGAGTTCTATTCCTTATGCTTTGGCTATAGGATCAATAATATATGCTACCAGGCCTGATATAGCTTATGCCTTGGGCATTGTAAGTAGATTTTAGGCTGATCCCAGAGAGGATCATTGAAAAGCTATGAAAAATATAATCAAGTACTTGAGAAGGACTAGAGATATTTTTCTCATTTATGGTGGATCTGATTTAAAACTAAAAAGTTATATTGATTTTAGTTTTTAATCTGATCTGAATGATAGTAAATCCATATCTGGATATGTGTTCACCCTGTATGGTAGAGTAGTAAGTTGGAAGAGTTCTAAACAGCAAACTGTTGCTGACTCACTAAGGTGAGTTTATTGCTGCTAGTGAGGCTACTAAGGAGGCCATCTAGATGAAGAAGTTCATTTCAGAATTGATTTGGTTTCAGGGATTGAACAATCAGTGCCTCTTTATTGTGATAATTTTGGGATAGTTGCTCAAGCCAAGGAATCGAAGCTCATCATAAATCTAAATACATCCTAAGATGGTTCTACCTTATTTGGGAGATAGTCGAAAGACATGATGTGATTGTGGAGCGAGTTGATACCAAAAACAATATAGCAGATCCGTTCACTAAGGCTTTATCATTGCAGCAGTTTGATCGTCGCCTTGATTTTGTGGGCATCAAGTATAGGGTCAATTGGCTTTAGTGCAAGTGGAGATTGAAAAAATAATATACTACAAGCCAATCATATATGGGATGCGATTGGATGTTTTCAATAATTTTATCTTCTAAACTCATGAATTGATATTATTATTTAATAAAATAGATTTTTTTGATTCATTATATGCTGCATCTTATTATTATTTTTAAGATTATAATGAACTCCATAGGTCTGGGCAATGATTTTAGGATTATGATGAATCATGCCAGTGAGACCTAAATTCTTGATAGCCATGACCTAAAATATTCTCAATCATTGATTCATTAAGTCAGGGATCAATGATACAAATAAGACTAGCATGTCCTATGTATGCTTAGAGATGAGGGTGGTTGAGCTCACAACCACTTGTGTGGTGACACTAATATAAAGATGTAGGTGCTTATTAGAGAATATGTTTACTAAATAGATGTATGAGAGAACATCTGATGGTGTCTTATTGGCATGTCAACTGATAGTTCTCTAGTGGGAGTTGTGTAAGTGATCCTTTGATCTGAGATCGCCATTATACCTTGTGTACACGAATTCATGTTTTGGTTCACTTTCTAACTTGATTCTCTGATCCTTATATGGGGTGTTCTGGATGTGATGAAGTATGCATGGAGGTTGTGAGTGATCAATAAGGGATCAGTCACTCCTAATAGTGGGAGCGAACATCCTATGTGATCTCATAAGTCGATGATTCTGAAAGTCTTTGACCAAAGCAGGATGATAATTAGAAATTTTTTTTTTAATATATCATTAACTAAATCATCATCTTCTAATCGAGATATATATAGATAAAAAATTAGATTTAATATGTTTTCATTCCCACAGCTCATCTGGGATGATGTTTGATTGAAGGATTAATTACACGGTAACTTGCCACTGAAGGATATTTTGATAATTTTATCAAAATTTTAAATCTTTTGAATAGTCATGACATGTTGCTAGACATCAATTTTGACTTGTGGACTCATCAAAATTTAAAGTATTTAATTCAAAAATTAATTAGAAAGAGTTCTAGTTGATTGAAACTCTTGAGCTAATCTAGTCTGATCAGATTAGGATTACGATAAGAGTCTGTATCCACTGCTAGCTAGATTTGAAATCCAATGGGTCACACACTTTAGAATTTGATCTTGATTTGATTTAATTAGGATTTAATATAAATCTTAAGGGTTAATTTGATATGCTAGCATATTGTATTAACCCAAGTTCCTAAATTGGTTCAGTTCAAGGTATTTGTGCTAAACTAGACCAGTTGCCTTTGACCTAATGAGATTGGGTCTAATTTAATTTGGTTCTTATCCAACTTGAAAGTGTTTCAAGTATGGAAGGAGTCCTCTATAGCCACTAGGTCTCACTCCAAAATATTAATGTCACCCCCTCTTAATTTGTGTTGAGATATGAAGAGTCCTTCTTAATGAAGACTCTTATCTTATCTCTTTGTTTCTCATCCAGAACCTTAACTATTACACATCAATTTATTATGAAAAATTTATGGGGCATAAAAGAGGAGGAGTCCTTTTTGTGTGAAGGCTCTTCTATATCAAAATAAATTATGATGATTTATTTCATCGCATGAGAAGTTGGATCACCAAGAGTTGGCACCCCTTGGTCCTTCCTCACATCCCCTCTTCACCTATTTATATGGGGCTTCCCATATGGGCTAGGTGCTTGATTTTGGGTGAAAAATAAAGAAAATTAGTGTGTAAAAAAAAATTGAGAGGAAATGTTGTAAGAAGGGTGGCGAGAAAATTAGCAAGTGTTGCTAATTGATCCTGGGGTTTGATTTTTTCATGTGTTGGAGCCCAAAATCAAATCCTAGATTATGAGACTTCTAAAGAATATCTTTTTGGCATGATTCTGATCATAAAATTGAAGGTGACTGAGCTTTGGTGTGATCATACTTCGAGTTTGAAGCTGGCAGTATTTTTGAGAAGACAAGACTGTGGCAGCACACTGGTTAGAAAGGATCTTGGCCAACTTTCATGTGGATCACCATTGGAGGGCTTCTACTTTGGAGTTTCATGGAGATCACCATCATACCATATTACTTCTTGATGAAAGTATAAAATTTTATCTCATTGCATGCTTGTTTTTTATTTTGATCGACATCGACAAAGTAATTCTAGGATTTGGATTTTGGTTCGATAGTTTTAATTATTAAAGCTATTGATATATTTATTTTAAATTTTTTAAAATTTTATTTTCACTGTATGATTGAAATCCAACAATTCAAACCTCTCTTCTATTTAAAGTGAAAGAATAATATCCTATAAGACAATCGCATACGGGATGCGATAGGGTATTTTCTATAATTAGACTCATATAATTAATATTAATATTATTAATAAAATAGATATTTTTGATTCATTATATGCTGCATCTTATTATTTTTAAGATTATAATGAACCCCATAGGTCTGGACAATAGTTTTAGGGCCATGATGAGATTACACCAATGAGACTTAAATCCTTGATAGCCATGATCTAAAATATTTTCAGTCGTTAGTTCATTTAGTCAGAAATCAATGATACCGGTAAGACTAGCATGTCCTATGTATGCTCAGAGATGAGGGTGGTTGATCTCACAACCACTTATGTAGTGATACTAGTACAAAGATATGGGTGCTCATTAAAGAATGAGTTCACCGAATAGACCTGCGAGAGAATAATTGATAGAGTCTTATTTACATGTTAGCTAATGATTCTCTAGTGGAAGTTGTGTAAGTGATTCTTTGACCTGAGATCACCGTGGTACCTTATGTACATGAATTTATATTTTGGTTCATTTTTTAACTTGATTCTTTGGTTCTTGTATGGGATATTTTGGATATGATGAAGTGTGCATGGATGTTGTGAGTGATCAATAAGGGATCAGTCACTCTTAATAAAGGGAGCGAACATCCTATGTGATCTCATAGGTTGATAATTCTGAAAGTCTTTGGCCAAAATAGGATAATAACTAGAAAAAAAATTTTAATATATCATCCACTGAATTATCACCTTCTGATCGAGATATATATAGATAAATGATTGGGATTGATATGTTTTCATGTCCACAGCTCATCTGGGATGTTGTTTGACTGAAGGATTGAATTACACGATAACTTGCCACTGAAGGATATTTTGATAATTTCAATCAAAATTTTAAATCTTCTGGATAGTCATGATATATTGTTAGATCTCAATATTGACTTGTAGACTCATCAGCATTAAAAGAGTTTAATTCAGAAATCAATTAGGAAGAGTCCTAGTTGATTGAGACTCTTTGGGTGACCTAATCTGATCAGATTAGGATTACGTCGAGAGTCTGGATCCATTGCTGGCTAGATTTGAAACCCAATGGATCACACACTTTAAAATTTAATCTTGATCTAATTTAATTAGAATTTAATATAAATTTTAAGAATTAATTTGATATGCTAGCACATTGTATTAACCCAAGTTCCTAAATTGGTTTAGTTCAAAGTGTTTAAGCTAAGCTTGACCAGTTGTCTTTGACCAAATGGTATTGGGTCCATTTTAAATGGGTTGCTAACCAACATAGAATGATTTTAAGTATGGTAGGACTCCTCTGTGCCCACTAGGTTTCATGCCAAAATAAAAATGCTGCCCCCTCTTAGTTAGCGTGTTAAGATGAAGAGTCCTTCTTAATGAAGGATTTTATCTTATCCTGTTGCCTTGTATTCTCATCCAGATTTCTTATGTTTCCATGCCATTTCAATATGAGAAAATTATGAGGTGTAGAAGAGGAGGAGTCCTTCCATGTGAAGGCTCTCCTATGCCAAAAATAATACACGGTGATTTAATTCACCACATGAAAAAGTGGAGCGACAAAGGTTGGCACCCCTTGGTCCTTTCTCATATACCATGGTCACCTATTTATATGGGGCATCCCATATTGCCCAGGTACTGAATTTTGGATGGAAACCAAAGATAAGTGGCATGTAAAAGAGAAAAAATATTTTGAAAAAAATTTGAGATAAAGTCAAGGAAAAATTGAGAGGCAAAAGTTGAAAGAAGGGTGGTGAGAGAATTAGCAAGTGTTGCTAGTGTGCCCTAGGGTTTGATTTTTCTATGTGTTAGAGCCCAAAATCAAATCTTAAGTTGTGAGACATCTGTAGAGTGCTCTCTTAGCATGATTTTGATAGCAAAATCAAAAGTGACTGGGATTTGGTGTGATCATACTTTGAGTTCGAAACCAATAGTGTTCTTAAGAAGATAAGGCTGCAGCAGTGCACCAGTTAGGAAGTGTTGGGTATAAAATACCCTCAGCCAAAGTTCTCAACGGGATTGACCCTCACGAGTCATCTCCAACTCCAACGGCAAAGCAGACTCCACCCGGACTCCTACGGGAGTCGGGCTCGTCTCCAACTCCGACTACAAGGAAGACTCCGCCCGGACTCCTACGGGAGCCGGGCTCCGTCACCAGCTTCAACTGCAAGCAGACTCCGCTCGAACTCCTACGGGAGTCGGGCTCCGTCACCAACTTCAACCGCTGGTAAGCTTCATCCGGACTCCTACGGGAGCCAGACTTCACCCCTGACTTTAATTGCAGGAAGACTCTGCCCGGACCTCTACGGGAGCCGGGTCTCATCCCTGACTCTGGCTAAAGGAAGACTTCGTCCGGACTCTTACGGGAGCCGGATTCTGGGCTCCTCTCAAATGGATAGCTAACCACCCCTCACCGCCAGACACTCCAGCCGAACTTTAGCCGACAGGTCTGCACTCTCTAGCGTGACGCAGCAACGGCCACGATCCTGCTCCACTTCCTGCGATGGATTCCGTGCGGCTCCATTACTCCCTGGTAGACCGCTATGATGCCCATGATCCTGCTCCACTTCCTGCGATGGATACCGCACGATTCTTCCATCCTCTGGCAAGTCACGACAATGGACGCCGCTCCACTTCCTGCAGCAGACTCCACATGGCGTGCTTCGGTGATAGCCACGGGTCTACTCCACTACTCTTCGCAACAAACTCCGTCTGACCCTGGACAGCCTACGACCAGACGGTTACAAACATCGCTATCAGTCTGTTGCTCCTCCACCTATAAAAGGGGGAGCCCCAGATACGTTAAGCTTTAAGCTCTCATCTTTACCTAGAAACTCTGCTAAAATTTCCGTTCGAGCACTCCATTCTTGTTGAGGCAGAGAACTGACTTGAGCGTCGGAGGGTCTTGCTGGAGCAACCCCACCTCCGGTTGAGACTTCTTTTGCAGGTCCCGATGGCGACCGCGACTCCCTCGACTCCAGCTTCTCCGATGCAGGCAGATTTTTGCACCAACAGGATTGGCGCTAGAAGGAGGGCTTGAACCTTCACGGTACCCTTGTTCTTAAAGGAGCGCTCAACGGGACCGCCCCCGGGCATCTTTTCCAGCATCCTCTCCTCCTTCCTCCACTTGGTCTTTGCTCGATGCCTCCCCACAAGGTATCCATGCGATGATCCACGGCCTCTGCGGCCAGATCTCAGGCTCCGGCCTCACCTCCTGTTTCCCAACCTCTTTCTCCTCCTCCAGCAACGGCGGTCGGTGCGGAGCAGTTTGACTTGCTAGCGCAGCAGGTCAAAGGCCTCACTGAAGCTGTGCAGGCCATGCAGCAGTAGCAGCAGCCACAGGCATCAGTGCGCCTGGAAAGGGTGTCACCGGAACACCAGAATCTGGCGGTGGGGTGGGCCACTTGGACCAGCCATCCCGTCTTTCCTGGGAAGATGAACCCGAGGGTGGAGAGCCCTCAATCGGATCATGACTCCACCCCTGGAAGATCCCTGACTCCATTCTGCTAGAGGACCCTCGAGATCCGAAGTCGAGAGGATTTCCTGGACTGGAGACTCCAAGAGATGAACCGACGGATCGAAGAACTCCACCACGCTCCCCCCGCTTATAGTGAGGATATTTGCACTGACCCTCCATTTTCTCAAATGATCATGCAGGAATCGATCCCACCAAACTTCAAGCTCCCCAAGTTCGAAAGCTACGACGGGACTTCGGACCCGGTTGATCATCTGGAAGCCTTCCAAATGATGATGCTGCTTTATGGCACTCCCGACGCCATTCTACACCGAGCCTTCCCATCCACCTTGAAGGGAGAGGCGAGAAACTGGTACTCGGTGCTGAAGCTGGGTACCATCTTTTCCTTCGATCAAATGAGCCACCAATTCATGGCCCATTTTGTCAGCAGCCGACGCCCCCGGAAGGGTTTGGAGTCCCTCATCAATATCAAGCAGAGGGAAGGGTAGTCCATTCGGGCCTACATCAACCGCTTCAACGTCGCAGCGCTGGAGGTCCGAAATTTGGACCAATCAGTCGCAATGGCCGCTCTGAAGGGCGGCCTTCAGAAGAATGACCTTTTGTTCTCCCTGGAGAAAAAGTACCCCAGCGATTTTACTGATTTGTTGGCTCGGGCTGAAGGGTACGCCCGAGCGGAAGAAGCCTTCAAAATGAAGGATGAGGAGACTGCGAGAGAGCGGCAGACGGGAGACTCGAGTAAGCCCGCAGTCAAAAAAGGTCGAGAGAAGCTCGGCCGCATTCTCGATCCCCTCCTGGGCACAAGCGTGCCCATACTCTGCCCTGGGTACGCAGGTAGAGAAGTCCGGACCACGGGGTTCGACGGGGTTCTCCATCAGAAAGATTCTGCAACTACGCCCCCCTCAATGCTTCGAAGGCCCAGGTACTGATGGAGGTCAGGGAGCAACTCCCTAGGCCAGAGAGGATGCGCACACACCTCGGGAAGCGTAACCCCAACAAGTTCTGTCTCTATCACCGCGACCATGGCCACGACACGGAAAAATGCATCCAGCTCCGAGATGAGATCGAGGAGCTCATCCGGCGAGGTCGACTCGACAGATTCATCCGACGCCGGCCTGAGGGTAAAAAAGATCGGCCAAGGGCCCTGCCGCAACCTGAACCGCCAAGGAGGGAGGAGCAGCCCGGAGATCGGCCTCCAATTGAGACCATCGACTCCATCGCCGGAGGGCCTCAAAAAGGAGCAGACCTTCCACGACCATGGAACTCAGGAAACCCGTAAATGTTCGCTTACGACTTTGCCCTGAATCTAAATTCCTTTCGACTTCGCATGCTCCTCCCATTTGAAATGGATTTGTTACGACTGGGGATGACCCCTTCAAACAATTAAGATAAGGTTATGTTAGGAACGGAAGGAGAACCTCATCCTAACATAACTAAAATGAAAGTCCGATTATCTTGAGATCGGATTGGGGGAGAGGCCTCACAACGCCCTAATGTGCCCCCACAGCCATGTCAGGAACAAGAGGAGAACCTCATCCTGACATGAGCAAAGTCAAAGGCCCGGTTCTTTTAGACCGAATGGGGGGAGAGGCCTTACAATGCCCTAATGTGCCCCCACAGCCATGTTAGGAATAGGAGGAGAACCTCGTCCTGACATGAGCAAAGTCAAAGGCCCGGTTCTTTTAGACTGGATGGGGGGAGAGGCCTTACAACACCCTAATGTGCCCCCACAGCAATGTCAGAAACAGGAGGAGAACCTCGTCCTGACATGAGCAAAGTCAAAGGCCCGGTTCCCTTTAGACCGGATGGGGGGAGAGGCCCTACAACGCCCATACGCGCCCCCACAGCCCTGTTAGGGACAGGAGGAGAACCTCGCCCTAACTTGAGCAAAGTCAAAGGCCCGGTTCCCTTTAGACCAGATGGAGGGAGAGGCCCTACAACGCCCATACGCGCCCCCACAGCCCTATTAGGGACAGAAGGAGAACCTCACCCTAATTCAAGCAAAGTCAAAGGCCTGGCTCTCTTTAGGCCGGAAGGTGGGAAGGGCCCAGCAATGCCCATATGTACGGCCACGGCCGTGCTAGAGACAAGAGGAGGACCTCATCCTAACCAGAGCTAAAACCTGTCATGATAGGAATGGGAGAAGAACCTCATCCCGGTGTCAATTAAAAGTCCGATCATTCAAAGACTAGAAGAAAAAAAGGGGGGGGACTTTCCCCAGCGGCCCCCTCGCAATAAAACTCCGCCCGGACTCCCACGGGAGTCAGGTTCCATCCACAACTTCTACTGCAAGGAAGACTCCGCCCAGACTCCTACGGGAGCCGGGCTCCATCACCAACTTCGACTACTGGTAAGCTCCGTCCGTACTCCTACGGGAGCCGGACTTCGCACCTAACTTCTACTGCAAGGAAGACTCCACTCGGACTCCTACGGGAGCCGGGCTCCGTCACCAACTTCGACTGCTGGTAAGCTCCATCCGTACTCCTACGGGAGCCAAACTTCACCTTTGACTTTAATTACAGGAAGACTCCACCCGGACTCCCACGGGAGCCGAACTATGCCCCGACTTCGCCTACGGGAGCCGAACTCCCGTAGCCTCCCCAAGAGTGGAGGAAAAATTCCAAGCGAAAAAGAAAAAAGGAAGGCGATGGGTCACGTCAACGACAAATGAAAAACAAACAGCGTCCAAGATACAGAGAACTCTATCTCGGCAAGGACTGGGACTCTCATCAAGAACCCCAGCTTTCAAGGAAGCTTTCAACACAAACCCAAGGTAAGACAACTTCCTCAGGGTGACAGAAGCTCAGACCTCCGAGCTCGAGCCCTGATGGGGGCACCAAACCCGAATGGCCTCTGACGACTCTGTGGCCACGGACGAAAAAGATGGGTCGATACGATGGCAACCGGGTACCTCCGAACGACACAAGGGCTGAAAAGAAGCTCGACAAACGACAATTCAACACATGAGAAAAAAGGTAGTGGAAAATTACCTTCTCGTATGCATTATAGAGCCATTGAGGTTGAAGGAAGGGGATAACTAAAAGGCGAGCCGGCGTGGCAACCACCGGTAACCTAAGGATGATGTCAAAAAAAAAAAAAAAAAAAAAGAGAAGAAAAAGAGAGAGGAGGGGAAGGGAATACAACAATAACAACGGCAAAGGAAAAAGCTCAGCAGACAACGATTCGACGCAAAGTACGGACAAGGTAACAAAATCACCTCCTCATTTTTCAACTAACAAGATGTACGTTACAAGATCCGGAGGGCCAAAAAAAAATACATTATTACAAGGCTCGAGCACACGGCTTGGAAGGGATACACCAGAGTCCACTTCAAGCTGCAAACTTCTCTTCCCGTTTCTATCCTTCCCAATCGCATTTTTCAGTGCGTGTCACAAGCTTGTCGGCTCTCACCCCCACCTTGTTCCGCCCCACCTCCAAAATCCCAACCCTAGGGGGAAAAGGATGGGATAGATTCCAAGGGGCAGTAAGGGCAACGGCAGCGGCGACGAAGACCTGTTTCAAGAAGAACCAGAGTTACCCCGGAGGCAGCAATGGCGCCAGAGATATGCGCCATCATCGAATGCTCCATGACAACCACCGTCCTAAGTATTCCGGCAAGGTCGGCATGCGCTACTTCCACCATCCCCACAACAAGTTTTACTGCCCCACCGTTGGTGCCGACCGCTTCTGGTCCCTCGGCCCCGATGACATCAAGGATCCCGCCACAGCTTGTGACGATAGCTCTGCCCTCTTGACCGGTGTCACCCCGTCTTGCTACTCCAAAATTCTCAGGCAGAACACCTTCACCGGCTGTCCCCATTATTAAACCCCTGTTGTTGATGGAATTCTCCCTTGAGCCCCCTTTGAAGTGACGGAAACCTTCAGCAGCCGCTCGATGATCGGAGAACTCGCAAGCTGCTGTTCTCCTCCTTGCCCTCCTCCAAGCCCGTGGCAATCTCTTGAGGATGGCCGCCGGGGCGGAGGCCCTGGCGGGGGAACCCCTTAGAGAGGAGTCGGGGGGCTGGAGACGGCAGAGAGACGGCAAAGGCCGGCGTGGAGGATGCTCGAAGTTGGCAGGGGCACCGATGGAGTGGCTGAGTGGCAAAGCTCTCAGACGAAAGAAAGATGTCATCCTTCAGGCGAAGTAAAGCCTCCGGAGGAAGGGTGGGGAGTTTAAATAGGTAGCGGATCTTAGCGCAATTATGGTGGCGAGTGCCCTAGACCAACCAGTGCTCGCCACGTGTCCCACTCGCCGCTACTGAGGGTTGACTGTTCGGAAACTTTCATGGCGCAATGCTTGGGATCACATCCCGGTGGGAGTTCTGAAAAGACTCTTCGGATCGCCCTAATTGAAAAAAGGGCTCCGGCATGCGCGCATTAAATGCTGACATATCCGAGGATGGTTGCGTGCGGACGTCAGGGGGAGAACTTTGGCTGCGACAACCTCTCTGTACTTCCTTCATTCAAAATTCAAACTCGAAAGTAGGGGGACTGGTGTTGGGTATAAAATACCCTCAGCCGAAGTTCTCAATGGGATTGACCCTCACGAGTCGTCTCCAACTCCAACGGCAAAGCAGACTCCGCCCGGACTCCAACGGGAGCCGGGCTCGTCTCCAACTTCGACTGCAAGGAAGACTCCGCCCGGACTCCTACGGGAGCCAGGCTCCGTCACCAGCTTCAACTGCAAGCAGACTCCGCCCAAACTCCTACGGGAGCCGGGCTCCGTCACCAACTTCAACCGCTGGTAAGCTTCGTCCGGACGCCTACGAAAGCCGGACTTCACCCCTGACTTTAATTGCAGGAAGACTCCGCTCGGACTCCTATGGGAGCCGGGCTCATCTCCAACTCTGACTGTAAGGAAGACTCCACCCAGACTCCTACGGGAGCCGGGCTCCGTCACCAACTTCAACTGCAAGCAGACTCCACCCGGACTCCTACGGGAGTCGGGCTCCGTCACCAACTTCAACCACTGGTAAGCTTCGTCTGGACTCCTACGGGAGCCGGACTTCACCCCTGACTTTAATTGCTGGAAGACTCCGCTCGGACTCTAATGGGAGCCGGGCTCGTCTCCAACTCTGACTGCAATGAAGACTCCGCTCGGACTCTTACGGGAGCCGGGCTCTGTCACCAGCTTCAATTGCAAGCAGACTCCGCCCGGACTCCTACGGGAGCCGGGCTCCGTCACCAACTTCAACCGTTGGTAAGCTTCGTTCGGACTCTTACGGGAGCCAGACTTCACCCCTGACTTTAATTGCAAAAAGACTCCGCCCGGACCCCTACGGGAGCTGGGCCTCGTCCCCGACTCCGGCTGCAGACAGACCTCATCCAGACTCCTACGAGAGCCAGACTTCGCTCACAACTCCGACAGCAAGCAGACTCTGCCCGGACTCTTACGGGAGCTGGGCTCTGCCACCAACTCCAACGGCAAAGCAGACTCCGCCCGGACTCCTACGGGAGCCGGGCTCGTCTCCAACTCCGACTGCAAGGAAGACTCCACCCGGACTCCTACGGGAGCCGGGCTCCATCACCAGCTTCAACTGCAAGCAGACTCCGCCCGGACTCCTACGGGAGCCAGGCTCTGTCACCAACTTCAACCGCTGGTAAGCTTCGTCCGGACTCCTACGGGAGCCAGACTTCACCCCTGACTTTAATTGCAAGAAGACTCCATCCGGACCACTACGGGAGCCAGGCCTCGTCCCTGACTCCGACTGCAGACAGACCTCATCCGGACTCCTACGGGAGCCGGACTCCGCCCACAACTCCGACTGCAAGCAGACTCCGCCTGGACTCCTACGGGAGTCGGGCTCCGTCACCAACTCCAACGGCAAAGCAGACCCCGGCTGGACTCCTACGGGAGTCGGGCTCGTCCCCAACTCTGACTGCAAGGAAGACTCCGCCCGGACTCCTATGGGAGCTGGGCTCCGTCACCAGCTTCAACTGCAAGCAGACTCCATCCGGACTCCTATGGGAGTCGGGCTCCATCACCAACTTCAACCGCTGGTAAGCTTCGTCCAGACTCCTACGGGAGCCGGACTTCTCCCCTGACTTTAATTGCAGGAAGACTCCGCTCGGACCCCTACGGGAGCCGGGCCTCATCCCCGACTCCGACTGCAGACAGACCTCATCCGGACTCTTATGGGAGCCGAACTCCGCCCACAACTCCGACTGCAAGCAGACTCCACCCAGACTCCTACTGGAGTCGGGCTCCGTCACCAACTCCAACGGCAAAGCAGACTCCGCCCGGACTCCTACGGGAGCCGGGCTCGTCCCCAACTCTGACTGCAAGAAAGACTCCGCCCGGACTCCTACGGGAGCCGAGCTCCGTCACCAACTTCAACTGCTGGTAAGCTTCATCCGGACTCCTACGGGAGTCGGACTTCACCCCTGACTTTAATTGCAGGAAGACTCCACTCGGACTCCTACGAGAGCTGGGCTCGTCTCCAACTCCGACTGCAAGGAAGACTCTGCCCGGACTCCTACGGGAGCCAAGCTCTGTCACCAGCTTCAACTGCAAGCAGACTCCGCTCGGACTCCTACGGGAGTCGGGCTCCGTCACCAACTTCAACCGTTGGTAAGCTTCATCCGAACTCCTACGGGAGCTGGACTTCACCCCTGACTTTAATTGCAGGAAGACTCCACCCGGACCTCTACGGGAGCCGGGCCTCATCTCCGACTTCGGCTGCAGACAGATCTCGTCGGACTCCTACGTGAGCCGGACTCCACCCACAACTCTGACTGCAAGTAGACTCCGCCCGGACTCCTACGGGAGCCGGGCTCCGTCACCAACTTCAACTGCTGGTAAGCTTCGTCCGGACTCCTCCGGGAGCCGGACTTCGCCCCTGACTTTAATTGCAGGAAGACTCTGCCCGGACCCCTATGGGAGCCGGGCCTCGTCCCCGACTCCGGCTGCAGACAGACCTCGTCCGGACTCCTACGGGAGCCGGACTCCGCCCACAACTCCGACTGCAAGCAGACTCCGCCCGGACTCCTACGGGAGTCGGGCTCCGTCACCAACTCCAACGGCAAAGCAGACTCCGCTCGGACTCCTACGGGAGCCGGGCTCGTCTCCAACTCCGACTGCAAGGAAGACTCCGTCCGGACTCCTACGGGAGCCGGGCTCCATCACCAGCTTCAACTGCAAGCAGACTCTACCCGAACTCCTACGGGAGCCGGGCTCCGTCACCAACTTCAACTGCTGGTAAGCTTCGTCCGGACTCCTACGGGAGTCGGACTTCACCCCTGACTTTAATTGCAGGAAGACTCCGCCCGGACCCCTACGGGAGCCGGGCCTCGTCTCTGACTCCGACTAAAGGAAGACTTCGTCCGGACTCTTACGGGAGCCGAATTTTGGGCTCCTCTCAAATGGATAGCTTACCACCCCTCGCTGCCAGACACTCCAACCGAACTTCAGCCGACAGGTCTGTACTCCCTGGCGTGATGCAGCAACGGCCACGATCCTGCTCCACTTCCTGCGACGGATTCCGCACGACTCCATTACTCCCTGGCAGACCGCTATGATGCCCACGATCCTGCTTCACTTCCTGCGATGGATACTGCACGATTCTTCCATCCTCTGGCAAGTCGCGACAACGGACGCCGCTCCACTTCCTACGACAGACTCCACGTGGCGCGCTTCGGTGATAGCCACGGGTCTACTCCACTACTCTTTGCAACAAACTCTGCCTGACCCTGAGCAGCCCACGACCAGACGGTTACAAACATCGCTATCAGTCTGTTGCTCCCTCCGCATATAAAAGGGGGAGCCCCAGATACGTTAAGCTTTAAGCTCTCATCTTTACCTAGAAACTCTACTAAAATTTTCATTCGAGCACTCCATTCTTGTTGAGGCAAAGAGCTGACTTGAGCGTCGGAGGGTCTTGCCGGAGCAACCCCACCTTCGGTTGAGACTTCTTTTGCAGTTCCCGACGGCGACCGTGACTCCCTCGACTCCAGCTTCTCCGACGCAGGCGGATTTTTTCACCAATAGGAAGGACCTTGGCCAACTTTCGTGTGGGTCATCATTGGAGAGATTCTATTTTGGAGTCTCATAAAAATCACCAGCATGTCACATTATCTTTTTGGTGAAAGTATAAAATTCTATCCCTTTGCATGCTTGTTTTGTTTTGATCGACATCGGCAAGATGATTCTAGGGTTTAGATTTTGGCTCGATAGTTTTAACTGTTAAAGCTATTGATTTGTTTGATTTTAAAATTTTTAAAAATTATTTTTTGCTACATGATCAAAATTCAACAGTGGTATCAGAGCCATCCTTGTTAGATTCGATCAAACAAGTGCAAAGTGGTTGTATAGAATTGTTCTTGTTCATATATTGCCAAAAATATTGCATCGATTTTCAGCATCGATCATTAAAATCAAAAATTATTTTTGACTTTATAAAAATGATGGATTTAAATTTTAGTTATTAAAATTATAAATTTATGATAATTTGAAATTTATACCTTCATAGTAGCTTGATACTTAAATCGATTTATGGTTAAGGGTGTTATGCAGGCCTAATTTGATTAGGGTTTGCTTTATTACTTGGGTATACTTGACATATGTTATGACTTCTAATGCATCCTTATATGATTTTTTTGCAGGATTATATGATTGTTATTATGATTTGTAATTACATGTCGAATTGCATAATATGTATAGTATATTTTATGTAGTTGTAGTTAGGATGTGCCGAGACCAGTCCAAAGATCCTCTTAAAAATTATATTAAGTTGTAATATCAAGATTCATTTTCAAATCAAAAGTCAAATTCATTTGATCAATTGGTGTCTAGAAAAGATCGAAAGGTTATTTTCTAATTAGGTCCATATGCTAGTCTGGCCAACTTTGTTGGTATCTAAGAAAACCTATGGAGAGCCTCCCACCTATTGATCTGGCCAATTTAGTCTTGTTGAATTTCGAACTTAGATTGATTAGTGATGTAGACACTACAAAGATCTTCCTTCAAACTTGATCAATAGAGTATGTCAAGATCTTAGTGAGCTTGTTGTGCTATGCACAAGGCTTATTATAGAAATTCATATGATATTGACCAAGTGCATTTTGATGCTTATGGCATATTTGAATAGTGTTTCTTTATTGTGCTATCTACAAAGGCAGCATTATTTAAGTATGATCATATAGGATTGAAGGATTACTTAATAAGAATACTATAGTTTTTTGTGCTATCTACAAGACTATATGTGATCTAGAGGCCAGAGAGAAAAATATTGAGAATTGTATAAGTATAATTAGTAAAGAGTTACCTACTCTTGAACTCATGAATACTTGTGGTATCCACAAGGTATTTATGAGGAATAGAGATCTCAACTCCATTAAGAAACTTGAGAATGTTTCTCGATTTTTATACTTGAGGGCTATGAAATTCATTAAAATAGTGAGAGACAATTACAGAAAAGTCCTAATCTAGTTGTGTATATCTTTATGAGTTGTCTGCTTATATTGTGTCCTTGTTATTATAAATTAACTACATATATGGCATCCTCACTATCACTTAGAAGTATATTAGATGCAAACAAATTGATCGGACCTAACTACGTGGACTGGTTAAGAAATTTTAGAATAGTTCTCACTCAGGAAAAAGTCCTACATTCTGGATATACCTGCATCCGATTTAATCGGGAAAGATGCTTTAGAGGAGGAAAGGGCCACATATAAAATATGAAAAGATGACAGTGTGACTGTCAAATGCATCATGCTTGCCTCGATGAGCAACGAGCTTCAGAGGAAGCAAGAGGACATAGATGTTTCTTCTATACTCCGTAATCTTAAGGAGTTATATAGGGAATAAAGTCGAACTCCTAGATATGAGATATCTAAGCAATTGTTCCGTGCTCGCATGATTAAAGGGACCTCTGTACAAATACATGTCCTAAAGATCATTGATTTGATCACTCATCTAGGATAATTGGGTTTTACCATGGATGGTGAACTTAGATAGAATTTGATCCTGCAGTCTCTCCCTAACTCTTTCTCTCAGTTTATTATAAATTACCATATGAACAAACCAAACATCAGCCTACCTGAGCTACTGAATATGCTGAAA